>NW_014009975.1:3904-6157 GCF_000611645.1 Monoraphidium neglectum
GGCGGGGGCGGCGGCGGGGCGTGTGATGACGTCGTTTCGACGGTGGTGGAGCTGGATGGCACCCTGCTGGGGTCTGCGATCGCCCTGCAGGAGGCCCGTTTCATCGTCGGTGAGTCCCCAGCCTCTAGAGCCTCAGCCTCTCGACACAGAGGAGGGGCGCCCTGCCCCAATATCAAGTCGGCAGATCAAATCGATCGCCGTATCGCAGAGCGTCACGTCCTACAGTAGGGCAGGGTATCGATTTCATCGACCGGTGTGGCATGACAGTGTCATGACCATGCTCGCCCGCCTGCCCACCCCTCCCCAGACTGCAGCAAGTATGTGCAGGCCTCCCGCCAGCCGGCCCAGGACGTCTTCACGCGCGCCCCTGACGAGGTGGCGTCCCTGGTGGTCGTGCCGCTCATGGGCCGGGGCCGCGAGGGCGTGGGGGGCATGTACTTCGCCCTCGACTCGCCCTACCAGTTCCGGGAGCTGCAGGCGACGCTGCTGGTGCGCCGCCCCGCCGCGCCGCCCCGCCGCGCCGCCCTCCGCGCGCGCCATGGACGCCTCTCCCGTCGGCCCGCCCACTCCTCTGGTTGCTTTTCTGTGGGGATCGCTGCGCAGGCGACTCTGGGGCGTTTCATGTATTCGTCAGGACGCATGAACCTGAATGGGTTTGAGGTTTTAGCCCCTGCGCTTCTACTTGAGCACTATGCCACCTCATGCCTCCTGAGCGCCCTGGTGCCTCATGCTCCCCCTGCTCCTCTCGTTCCAGGGCTTCGTGAACAGCGTGAGCGGGGTGCTGCGCCAGAAGCTGCTGGCGCGCGCTGACGTCATCGCCAGGCTCGCCGAGGAGGTGCGCCGGCGCGGCGGCCCCTCGGCCGCAAACAATTTGCCACTCCTCTTTGAGTAGGCGGGCCGCGGTGTGGCCCTGATGTTGACACCGCTGGCTCGGCCCTTGGGAGGGGGGGCGCACCGCTGATTGGACTGCCTTCCGCACGAAAAGATCAATCGCATTGGCCAGCCTCGCAGCGAACTACCACCTCGCAAGCCAGCACGCCAGCAAGCACCCAAGCAAGAAAACAAGGCAACGCGATCATGCCGCTCCCTCCACCTGAACCCCCCGCCCCGACCCTTCGCCCGCGCCGCCCAGGCCGCCCTCGCCGCCAAGCCTCAGGAGCCGCAGGGCGGCCCACCCAGCGGCCCGCCCAGCGGCCCGCCCAGCGGCCTGCAGCGGCACCGGTCGGCGCCGGACGCGGCGTCGTCCACTTCGGAGCAGCGGCGTGGCCGCATGGTCGGGGCATCCGGCCAGCGGTTCAACACAGAAGCGATGCTCTCGGTGGGTTGACCGGCATCTATCCAGGATTTGAGACTTCTTATACTTTGGGGACGCTGCTTGTAGGAGTTGGTGGGCAAGTTCCGCGTGCCGCCGTGGACAAAGCAGGGACGCGCGCGGCTCGGGCCGGCCCCCGGCAGCACGCGCGAGGCAAACCTCGGCTGCGCGCCGCCGCGGTGGCGACGTCCTCTCCTTAAATCATCGGCCCTGCCGCCTCCGTCCGACTGCCTACTGCGACCTTTCCGTCGCTGCACCCCCTCCCCACGCTGCGTACTGATCGTTTCCCACATCATATTCCATGATTATCTCACCAGGTGCTGCAGCAGGAGATCCAGAAGGGGCGGCGGCGGCGCTCGCGCATGCCAGGGTTCATCTCGGAGCTCGTCGTGGCGGAGCAAGTCGGGCGCGGTGCGTCATCCGCTCTGCCCCGCACTGCACCTCGCCCCACCCCGCCCACCCAGCCCCGCAGCCGCGCCGCAGACGCGCGGCGCCTTGCGCCCTCAGCCGCCTGTCTGACTGGCACGCTTGCCGGCGGGCTGTCGTCTTGGTCCTGCTCGTTGGTGTCTATTTCCTGATCTATCTCACGCAACCCCTGACGGCATGCGGCCAAGCCGCCGCAGCCGGCCGCTGTCATGGCCGCCCGCCCCAGCTTGCCAGTGCTGCAAAGCGCCGCCCGGCCGCTGACCGATCAACCGCTCCGCGCGCAGGCGCGTTTGGGGTGGTCCACCGCGGATTCTGGAACAAAGTCGTGTCGGCGGTCAAGGTGGGCGCGTGGCGACGCCTCTCGTGTGTGTGTGTGTGTGTGTGTGTGTGCTGGTGTGTGTGTGTGTATGTGCTGGTGTGTGTGCCTGTGTGTCTGTGTGTGTGTGTGTGTGTGTGTGTGTGTGTGTGTGTGTGCCTGTGTGTCTGTGTGTGTGTGTGCGCGCGTGCGTGTGTAC
>NW_014009974.1:0-5898 GCF_000611645.1 Monoraphidium neglectum
CCCCCGCTCGCCCCCGCAGCCCCGGACGTCAACACCTGCCGCAAGGTGACAGCCACCGAGCCCCTCAGCCTCATGTCCGAGCCCTGCGCCACCCAGGGCGCCTCCATCAACGGCGGCCCCCCAAACGCGGTGCTCGCGACGCTCGCGCCGGGCGCCACCTTTGTGTATGACAACACAGACAGCAAGCAGCGCAGCCGCTGCGGCACGGACGTCGCGTCCGACCCGCCGGGCAAGCAAATCTGCTGGATATTTGCGTCAGTGCCTGGCGGCAAGTCTGGCTGGCTGCCAGGGATCAGGGGGACGTTTGAGAACGCGTTCTGCGAGCTGACGAGGCCGCAGGACGGGCAGCTGCTGGCCGGCTTCGGAGTCGGCTGCCCTTATTGTGAGTGGTGAAAGGGGAGAGAGGGTGTGGGGGGGCCCACTCGAGAGCGCGCGTGTGGCTGCAAGGCCTGTGTTGCGAGCGTGCGCGTTGCTCAGGCGCAAAACACACCTCGCCGACCTTGCTTTGACAAGATTCACACCTGCCCTGCTTGAATATACGTCCGCCGCCCCACGTCGCTTGCCCCTGACCTGTGCATGCTTACCTTCCCAAACCACCACCTGACCTCGGGGCCCTCTTGCAGCTTGCAAGCCCGGCTACGGCGGCCCCAATTGTGACATGTGCATCCCCGGCCACGGCGGCAGCAAGTGCGCGCTGTGCGACGCGGGGACCTTCTCTCGGGGCGGCAGCCCCTCAAGCACCAAGCCGCAGTGCACGGCGTGCCCCAGGGGCAGCACGCCCGGCAACGGCAGCACCACTGCCGCGGCCTGTACGGTCGCAGGTGAGGAAGGCTGTTTCCCGCCGCCCCTGCCAGCAGTTCTCAAGTTACCCTTGATGCAGGGCGTCTGATGAACGGGCAATCGAGCCGACCGGCTGCACCATACCAACACGTTTGCATGCGCCAGCGCCTTGTCACACCCCCACCCCCGCCTGGTCGTCACACGCACGACCAAAGACGGCTACCTTGTGTGGCGGCAGCAACGAAACTAACGCCAACTTTTTCCCCTTTGCTCTGACTCCCACTCCCAGGCCCAGTGCGCTGCTTTGGTGGCAATGGATACGGCCAGTCAAACGTGCCGCCTGACCTTGGAAACGTGTCCGCCGTCTTTGGGGGCGACAGGCACTCGTGTGCGCTGACAACCTCTGGTTACGTTCGTTGCTGGTGAGCGGCAGCCCTGCAGGTCGGGACGGTATGTCCATGGTCCGCCAGCCGTTTTTGATCTGAATGAGGGAAGAAAAGTTCGGGTCTTTGATGCATGCGAGGCAGAGGCCGTGACAGCGTACGGTGGTCTCAGCCGCTGAAGCTATTTTTCAAACCACCCTGGACCAAAGCCGCGGCCTGCTTGTCGCCTGAGAAACGCACTCAATCCTTTTGGAATTGCAGGGGCGACAACAGCGACGGCCAGTCCACGCCGCCTGCAGACCTGGGTAGGTGCGTTGCCGTCGCCGTCGGCGGCGTGCACACCTGTGCAATCACCGCTGCTGGCGCAGTGCGGTGCTTCGGCGGCAGTCAGTACCAGCAGACCGCGGTGCCGCCCGACCTGGGGTCGGCGGCGTCGATTACAGCAGGCGGCTACCACACGTGCGCGGTGACCGCGGCCGGCGCGCTGCGTTGCTGGGGCGCCAACGGCGCCGACCAATCAAGCGTGCCGGCGGACCTGGGCAACTCGTCGATCGTCGTTTCGGCCGGCGGCTTCCACACGTGCGCGCTGCTGTCGAATTTCTCAGCCAACGGCAGTGTAGTCCGGTGCTTTGGCCTCGCCTCAGACGGCCAGATCGCGGTACCCTCGGATCTCACGAACCCAGTGGCGGTCTCAGCGGGGTTCTCACACACGTGTGCGGTGACGTCATCCGGTGGCGTGCGGTGCTGGGGCAGCAACCGGTCCGGCCAGGCCTCGCCGCCGCCCGGCCTCGCTAATGTGGCTGCCGTGTCGGCCGGCGACGCCCACACGTGCGCCTTGCTGGCCAGCGGCGTCGCGAGGTGCTTCGGGCGGACGGACAGTGGCCAAACGGTCGTGCCGACCGGCCTGCCAGGCCCTGTGACGGCGGTGTCTGCTGGGTTCGGCACGCACACCTGCATCCGAACCGGTTAACAGCCTTTCTTGAACATGATTTTACTCACAACCAGCGGTTCTTACTGCTTCATGTCCATCCACTTAATGCGTCTGGTACAGCATTTGATGATGAGCACTGCCAAAGGATTGCCCGCGTGCAGGTCCCTGTCTATGTCTTGATTTCTCAGCATGGTAATCAGGCTGTTGCACGCACATCCTTCTTGTCCGCATTGACGCTCCTTAACACACACACTCGGCGCATGCCAGCCAGTATGGTGCATCACATCCATACTACGTGCATGCTGCACTCCACCCGCCTGTCCGCCTGCCACCGCCCCAACCTGCTGGCCTGACCCGACGGCATTTTTCTGCTGGCAGACCAACGCACCCATGCGCAGCCAAAGCGCAAACCAATGCAGCTGTCAGTGCCTTGATCCGCGTGCACCGACACCGTGTGCATCCTTCTGTTTACTCATTCAATTTGTGCTGCCGACATGACCGTGTGATGCCGGAGATGGCGCGGCTGCTGCAAGCGGCGTCCCAGATTCCTTGCGGCAGCTGAGGCAAGGACGCAAGCTGCATCCAGTACTCCAAAGCAACGCTGGCCTGCTTGCACGCACGCCCCAACTGCGTTCTGCTCCTGAGCTGGCAGAGGGTGCACCTTGCGCTCTTTGCGTTGTGAACGGATGTGAGTCGTCCTCCTCAAGCCTTCTCTTGTATCCGGTATGCACGTGGAAGCTGGGCAGTTGGCTTGCTGTGAGTGTTCCTTTGCCGTCACTATCCTGTGTTTTGTAAATTGCACTGGCCTGATGCTGAGGGTTGTAACCGGCAATTTGCATCTCCCAATTGACTGCAAGTCAGGCAGCTCTGCTGCACACACGCGCAACACACAGGGCAACTTTTGGCCGTGTTCCATTGCTTCTCAACCCGCTACTCTTGATCCGACGGCACATCCAACCCGCCTGCGTGCAGTTGCACACGGGAATTTCAATTGTAGCCGCTCGACAACAGTCGGGCTCGCGTCCTGCGTGAACCCACTGATTTCCTATAAAATTGGGCTGCCTCCCTCCTCATGCACAGGAGCAGGCCGCGGAGCGGGACCGTTTGCAATCGGTCAAATCTGGTCAACTGGGCGCAGGAAACAAAATTGCAACCACAGCATGGGCTCAGGGGATCAGAGGCGCTCATTGGTGAAGCAAGCAAGACGTGTCACAAACGTAGAGTCCAAAAACTGGTGAGTTTTGGAGATGATACAACACAACAATGACTGCAACAGTAAATGAAACGTCAGCGCTGCAGGACACGCAGCCGACAGCGCGTTGTGCACTGGCAGCTGGGCGATGCCAAACCTCGTTGCTGCTGCAAACGTGCCCTTGCCAATCCGCGTTCAACGTGCAGAGTGCGACGCCACCGTGTGCAGCGCAAAAAAAGCGCCAGTTGCAGCACAGCCAGTGGATTACCAGCCTGCCCGCAGCAAGCTAGCGACCACGTTGCTGCAGGCCAGCGGCGCCCCGCGCTGCACCCCACACTCACATCACAGTACCTGGTCACGCCACAAAGACAAACACTGCAAGGAAGACCATGACGACGAGGAAGACCTTGATCATCAGGCCGCGGTTGGACGAGATGCTCTTGAGGTACCGCGCGAGCTGGCCCCTGGCTGCATCCACGTGGCCCAGGGTCTCGTCTATGTTGTCGTCGATGCGGGCCACCATGTCCCCTTGAGATTGGACCTGCGGTTGTGAAGGGATTAAGGAGGAGGGCGAGAGTTGCATTTGTGTGTGTGCAGGTGCGTGCGTGTGTGTGTGTGTGCGTGTGTGTGTCGTGTGTGTATGTGTATATGTGTGTGTGTGTGTGTGTGTGTGTGTGTGTGTGTGTGTGTGTGTGTGCGTGTGTGTTGTGGAGGAAGTGGTCGCGCCGCGGTGCAGAAAAGCAGGGTGTGTGTGCGTGCTGGTGGTGACGCCAACGCATTCCCTGCCACCAGCACACTCCTGAGACAGTTTTACGTGTCGACATCGGCGCTTGGAGACCTAATAGTCGGCACTGCATCAAAGCGGCACCTCTCAGCGGGCCGGCAAACGCTTGAGGAGCGGCCCCGCAATAACCCCCATCCGTCGCCTCTAACCAGCCACACGCCCACCATCTCAGCCAGGTGCGTGAACATGCTGCCCAGCTCCACAATGGTGGCCTCGACGCTCTGCAGGGCGCCTGCTCGGCCGTGCATGTAGGCATCCTGTCGGGGTGGGGTGCATGGGTGGTGGGTGGGGCTTGCGGAGTGGAAGCTGGGTGAAAGTAGAGGGCGCGCAAGTGCATGGTACTTGGAGGGGAGAGCGTGGTGGGCTCGTGTTGCAGGCGTGGGACTAAGGAGGTGGGTGGTGAGGAAAACGCTGGCGGAAGTTGTGGTGCGCATGCAAATGCAGCATCCTGCTGGTTGGGCAGCCGCTTGGGTCGCGCGTCATGAAGTATGGGGCGCAGCAGGGACGCTCGCGCCGGCTGCAGTGCGGGGCCGTCAGGGCCCCTGAGCCAAGGCTCCTGCGGCGGCGAGCTGCGGCTGACGCAGTTCGCTGACCCCGGCCCCTGGCTACAACAAAAGGGGTCTGGTCTGCTCCGGATAGGGCTGTGAATTGTCGGAGCGCCGACGCACCTGCTGGGGCGCCAACAACTGCTGCTGCTGCTGCTGGCCAGCGCCGCTCGGGGAACCCTGGACAATCAGGGAGTTGGGGCGGGTGGGTGATGCAGCTGACGTCAGCGGTGCGCCAGGTCAGCACATTATGGAAACTGGGGAGGGGGGACCTTCAAAAACGACAAGAGACGGCGATGCTCAGCCCTGAAGGTTGCAGTCAAGATAGAAAGAACGGAAGTGGCGGCGGAGTGCGGAGGAGGGCGAGAGAGGGCGAGAGACAACGCGCAGGGCACCCTGCTGCATATTGGAGTCATCCGTTGCGGGTGATGCTGCTGAAAGTGCGGTTGCGGCGTGCCGCACGGCGGCCCCTGCAGCGACGGCGTGCCCGCCATGCGGCGCGGGCTGCGCTGCGTTCACTGGGTCTCCGCACCTGGGGGCCCCTTTGAGACCCGAGGTCGCCGCGCCGCTGCCTGACCTGCCGTATCACATCAACATGGATGGATTGGTAGGCGATATGGTGAAAATAGACGCGATGAAGAGGCTTGAGACAGCGCTGCCAGCGATTGACGGTCAAAGGCACCGCCACCTGCGAGTTCGGCACGCAGGGCGCTCCACGTGCGCGGCTGCTGCGCTCGCCCAGGCAACGAGCGGACGCCGTCGGCATCAGCAGGGGACGGATGATTGCGGACTGGCCGGGCCACCTCAAAGTCACCTCAACACAACCGCCCACCTGGCCACCAAACAGGCTGGACGCGCTTGCGGCCGCGCCGCCGCCGTCGCCCGTACTCAGCAGCAGCGGCGTCCGCTCCATTGAGACTGCGGTGCCACAGGGGGTGCGCAGCGAACAGCAAGCAGCAGCCGAAATGATCGTTATTGCAACGCCACCAGTGGCTTTCTCAAGCATTTCGTAGCTCCCGCAGCACATCTTTTGATTACTGAAATCCAGAGAGTACACGTGCGGCGGATCGAGAGGGTGCACGAAGCAGGGCATCCACGCGTGCGCGCCTGCCGTTGAGTGTATCAAGCTCTGGCCGCAACACACCTCCTGGGTCTGGCGAGTGCGAGAAGAGCTGCCGCCGCTCGTTGTGAGATTTTAGGCTGTCCGTTCGTGCCGTCAGGATCTGGTGTGAGTGAGTGTGTGTGTGTGTGTGTGAGTGTGTGTGTGTGTGTGTGTGTGTGTG
>NW_014009973.1:0-5896 GCF_000611645.1 Monoraphidium neglectum
ACCCACGTGCGTCCACTGCCTGGCGCCCCTCGGCCCCGGCCCCACCTGCGCGACGACGTCAGAGGCCAGGCACAGCACTGTCCTGAAGTAGTAGAACGCCTGCGCCTTGCCCTTGAAGTCCGAGTTGATCGCCAGCTGGGTGCTGTAAGTGACGTTGGCCGCGCCATAGCCCAGGGGGCTGGCGCCGACCGACCACGCCGAGTCATCGTAAGCCAGCGCGGTCCACGACTTGACAGACAGCGCCTTCTTGCCGGCGTTGAAGTACCTCCACTTCTGCAGCGGCGACGGCGCGAACGCCGGGGCGAGCTTGTTCGTGAGCAGCGAGTAGTCGCTCTGCGCCGTCACGGCCGGGCAGGCGGCGGTGTACGTCGTCGTGGGGGTGATGCCCGTGCCGATGAGCTTGGTGATCCTGTAGCACTCCTGCAGGGTGCCGCCGTTCAGGCCGCCGCCCGCGCTGTAAAACGCGAGGTCCAGATCGTAGTAGGCGCCGCTTGCAAAGGGGCGGTACTTGGTGGTGAGCAGCTGCGCCCCAAAGTCGGACTTGTACTTGAACGCCGAGGCGGGCTGGGGGTTCGAAAAGGTGTAGAGCGCTTGGCCGCCTGCGGGTAATGGATGGCGTGAGGGCTGTTGAGGCACCAGCACAAATGCAGAGACTGCGTGTGAGGTTTGCTTTGGTCGCGGCAGCCTGCGTTGCTTGCCCCTAGCGGCCAAGGCCTTGGCTCTCGAGGGAGCAGGACGGCGCTTGCGGTCGCCGCCACAAGCCATGTGCATGCCTGGAGCGTGGCAAGAGTGACCCCCCCCCCCCAGACCACCCGCGCCCCTCCAGCAGGCCTCACCCGCGCCATTGACAAAGTAGGGGAAGCCGTCCTTGCCGGGGACCTTCCTCGGGTTGTCGAGCCTCTCATAAATGTGATCCTGCGAATTCGGGGCCCATGCATGCGAGGAGCGCTTTGTGAGGATTCGCACGCACGACAGCCTCCGTCCCGGCCCGCCTAGCTACGGGTGCGTGCCGCGGTGCCATGCAGCGCAGCTGGGTCGACCCTGTGTGTACGCTGGCCCCGCACGGTGTGCCAGATCAGGGGCGGGCCGCTGTGTCAGGGTGTGCCTGCTCGGTGCACCAGCAGCGTCACGGCTGACGACTCACGTGGCCGGCCATGACCAAATCCGCGCCCCACTCCGCAAACGGCCTGACGGGGGCGGCGGTGCGGGTGCAGAGGGGGTCAAGCGGGCGGACAGGACATGCAAGGGCTCATGGCCGCGCCAGGGGCGGTAGGGCAAAACCACTGCCAGGGGCGGTAGGGCAGTGGTTTCGCTTGTCTTGGATAGCACAAAGCACGTGCGTGGTGCCATGCACACTCGGCAGGCGCGATCGTCAACAGCCGTTTGTGGGTGGGATGGGAAATGTGGTGTTGGTCGATGCAACTCACCAATCCATGTTGGGCTGGTAACCTCGGAACGAGGAAAAGGGCGGGTGGTGGAACGCCACGATCTGCAGCAAAGGGAGCGAGGGCGAGCACCAAGGCAAGGGTTGCAGCGGATGGTCGCGTCAGCTGTAGGCGAGTGGTGCATGCAGCGGCGCGGGAGGCAGCAGGCCTCGCGTGTGCAGCAGGTAGGTGAGGCCAGTAAAGTTGATCAATGTGGGTGATTCATGCCACCCGCACGGTGGGGGGGCGGCGCGGCGGCCTCGGCCCCCGCAAGCCAGCCCCCCCTTCCTGAATTCACGCGGGCGTCACAGCCTGCGTAGTCTCTCTCTCTCTCTCTCTCCACCCGCAGCAGCTGCCTTGCAGCTTGCACGCAAACACGCGCCTCAGCAGGCCTCGCCCCATGGGGGCTGGCTGGCCAGCCAGCCGCGCACCTTGAACGGCGCCGTAGAGGCAGCCAGCGCGGCCTTCAGCCATGCCGCTTGCTGAGAGGTCACAGTCACGCCCAGGGGCTCGCTGCAGTGGCTGCGAGCGGCGGTGCAAAGCGGCAGGCAGCCCAGGGACCGAGGTGGGTGAGCACACCAAGCGTTTGGGTGCAGTCACCAAAAAGCTTTTCGAGCCCAGCAGCCTGCACCAGTAGTCGTCGCCTCGGCTGCCCTCTCCGGTTGCAACCCAGCACAGTCATGTGCGCTTGCGTGCATGCGCCCCACCTGTCCAGCATGAAGAAGTGGAGCTCGCCGATTATGTGCTCGTACACGCGCGGGTTGGGCTTGCTGCTCAGGGCCTTGAAATACGCCAGGTAAGGGTCCAGGCCCTTGGGGTCATTGCAAAGGCCCCCCCAATCCTGCGGGCGGTCCGGGAATTAACGGCAGCGGCGCGTGTCGAGGGGGCGGCGGCGCGGGGTCCAGGAGAGGTTTGGGCGTAGACACGGGGCAGCTGCGTGCACCCGGGTGCATGCTTGGGGCAGTGCATAGAGTGGTGGCCGTTTGCCAGCGAGGTATGGGGTATTGAGGGGTAGCATGTAATTCGACACGGTAGGTGCGCAACCGTGCGCTCGACAAATTTGTTGCGAACTTTGACGCGCGTGTATGCCGATCAATGCCCCACATCGCCAACGCTGCACTCAGCACAATGCAAGCATTCAAGAGCTGCGTGATTTGCCGTGTAGCCAGTGCTCGCGTTGCTCCTCCTATTCTCCCAACCGCACGCACGTGGTTGCCGGGGCAGGGCCAGAAGCGGTTTGTGGCCGTATCCGTGGTGATGGCCCAGCCGTAGTAAGGAGGGATGCGCTCCTGGATCTCGGAGGCGAGACCAAAGAAATATGCATTGTCGCCGAGGCTGATGACCGCATCCTGCGAAAGTGGCAAAGGTGGATTAGGGTCGCGCGGCGCGGTGGGGGGTGATGATGTTGGCCCGCTGACTACGCCCGGCCCGGCCAGGCCCGCGGGGCGACACCAGCAGAGAGAGCAGCATTTAGTGCATCGTGAGGCAAACTTGAGCTTTACAGTGCCAAAGCGCCCAGGTGCCAACCACCAACGAAGATCCAGCGGGGGAGATCACGACACTGGCCAAGCACCTACCAGTTTTGACGGCGTATCCCAGCCTTGTGTAAGGTTGGAAACGGCGAGCTCGCCGGCGTCCTTAGAACCAAAATCTCCCACGACAGCCAACCGCAGCCCGCCAAGCGCGCAGCAATGGGCAGCCAGGCTCAACAGCAAAAGGGCCTGGAGGACGCCTCCGGTGCGACGCCGCGTGGATGGGTCCATTGCCATAAGATTCCTGTTCTGTAGAGGATGGATAGTCACGCCAAGCAGGCCCCGCCCTGAGGGGCTTGGACCGCCGCAAAAAACTCAACGAGTGACTCGACTCCGACGTAGGTTCAACGAAGAGCGTGCCTTAGAGGCCGTGATTCAACATGCCTGGCTAGAGGTCGTACCGTGTGTCGAATGGCTGAGTCCGTCTTTCAAGAGTCACCACGCAGCCACGCAGTTGGACAGCCATTTGAACGGTGTGACTGGGGTCGCAATCTACAGGCAAGAGGTGCCGCTTGTCCAAAACTCATATGCAAATGCAGCGTCTTCAATCTACCCGCTCTTAGCATGCGTATGCATGTAATGACGAGGACCTGAATACCTTGTGGCGCCTGGAGTGGCCCCCACCAGAGACTCTACACATGGCGAATGCGGCAAGCAACAGTGTGCTCAAATCGATTGTGATAATTTTGTCCGTACGCATTCCAGCCAGTACCTTTCGATACATTGAATCACCTGTGCGGTAGGCTGCTGGCCACCCAGTGTCTATCGCTTGCTGCAAGCTTGCCAGGCCCCGGTGACAAGGTGACCGCCTACGACTCCGAGGTACTGGTCATTGAAAGGTACACGATCATGACAGTGTCAGCAACATTAAACTTGCAGCTGCAACCAAGCTCTTTGGCAGATTTTCGTCCCAAAGTTCTCTATGTAGCTACATCGCTCAACCCACCCCTTGGAACGCTCGCCCACCCTTGTTTGTGGCCTGCTGGCTTGTGACTGCAGCGATTGATCAAACTGGCATCGATGCGGCTGCCCCATGCACTTGAGGTTACAGTATGCGCAAGACTCCTGATGCACACACGGGCCACCCTCATTTGCCGGCCCAGTTGATAAGCCTGTCCGACCCGCATGCGAGCAGCGGACACGCCGCTAGCTGCTGAAGACGTCGAGGCCTCGTGCTCGGTGTTCAGCGATGTTGCCTTGGCAGCTGCCGCAGCAGCCTTGGGCACACGCCGCACCGCGCGGCGTTTGCCGTGTCACTTCAGCCCGCGGACAGAGCGGTTGATCGAGGCCAACCAAGATTGCGGCGTGGGCGGCAGCGCAGCGGTCAGTTCTAGGCAGTGAGCATCGGGACAAGTGTCGCAGACACTATCGGCGGCTTTGCCGCGCGGTGACCGCCTTCGTTCAAGGGGATCGGCAGCGCGAGCTGCAGCGGCAGGCGGCTGAGGCCGAGCAATTCTGGCAGCAGCGCGACTTCACGTGCTTCTAGAAGGCTGTGCGCAGCATGGACCCTGTGGGGGTGCGCAGGCAGGCCAGTAGCTTTGAAGCCGGTAATCTGTCGGCTGACGGCGCTCTGCTGCGAACTCCTGAGGCTATCCTGCAGCGGCTAACGCAGCATTTCAGCTCGCTCCTGGTCAGCGGCGCGGACATGAGTGACACAAT
Source organism: Monoraphidium neglectum (assembly GCF_000611645.1). NCBI lineage: Eukaryota > Viridiplantae > Chlorophyta > Chlorophyceae > Sphaeropleales > Selenastraceae > Monoraphidium > Monoraphidium neglectum. The sequence goes on from NW_014009973.1 coordinate 4,616, forward strand.
GCTCAAAGAGCTGGCTAACCTGGAGGCGCAGCTCTCTCCCCTCGCAGCTGGAAAAGCGCGACTCACGCTTTTACATCGGATGTAATGTAATGTAATGTCCGACCCGTGTGTGCGGCGCTGCACAGCATGCTGCATAAGGCTGGCGCGCATCGATCACACTGGCCGAGAGGCACACTGGCTTGCCGTCTGGGTGATTCGGCAGGTGTATGTCATGCACTGACACCAGAGAGGCCGCGCCGCGCCAAGCTCAGAACACCTTCTGCCCAGCCTCAGCAACACCTTTTCCACCCCGTACGGACTGCGGTGTTTCTGCACACTCATGGAGCTCAGCGCCACTAAGGCACCCGCCAGGGCGCCACCTGCGCACCAGCACCCGCCCACGCAGCGTGCACCCTTGTTATTGCGCTAAAAGGCTCACAGGCTGTGACCGAGCTGGAGCCGCGTCATGCTGCACCCGGTTGCCCTGCAATGCTTTAACAAAAGGGTAAGAACCGGTGGACCTGGCTAGGCAGTATTTTATTCCGGTTGCACCTTGTGCAGATAGATAGATAGATAAGTTACTCATACCATAGCATCACTGCCATCGGCCTCGCGCTCATCAGAGCGGACCTCCTCATTCCTAAACTTCCAACGGATCTGCCAGCAAGCATACACATAAGGGGCAACAATATCAGCAAGCACAGAGCCACCAAGAAAATCAAAATCAAGCAACTTGTAAGCTTTCTCTTCATTCTGCATCTGCTGCATCATATGCCATGTGCAGACTGCAAGAGGCTCCTGCGTGAGCCTGCATGCCCCGCCGCTCGCCGCTTGTCAAACAAGTACGCGTCACCGCTCACCGCATGGCTCACTGCCGCCAGATTGCATACACCATGGAGTGACTGTGTGGCCTTTCAAATGTGCCACAGTGGTGTGCCTGGCCCAAGGAATTTGTTCCCAGGAAACTCAAGCAGAGGGGCCACACATCCTCAGCATGCCACCAGCCACGGCTCTGCTCTGGAACACCTATGAGTGCTGCACTCCCTGCCCGCTTCCCCGTCCCAGACCGCCAACTCGAGGAGGCGTGCGACCAAAACATCGTCAGCGATGCGATTCGAACGCACGCGGGAGAACCCATCAAGTTAGCAGCCTGACGCCTTAACCACTCGGCCACGCTGACTGTTAGTGCGCTGAAGCGCACCTCGTACGATGGGGCATACGATTCTCGCGTGCCCACCTCGGAAATTTCAACATTATATTGTCTTGCGCGTGTTGTGTCTTGCTGCACCGTCGGCCGGTTTC
>NW_014009972.1:0-5895 GCF_000611645.1 Monoraphidium neglectum
CCCCTATGAGCCCCCAAATCACCCAGAGGCGACGCTGCCGGCCACCGACGCCGCCGGCCGCACCCACCAACCCCAACAGCATGCCGCCAACCTCATGGCCCTGCTGCAAGAAAGAGGCATCCTGTGCTCGGACGCGGCGCCGCGGGCGCTGGCCGCGGGCGGCAACGGGCGGGGCGGCGGCGATGGGTGCGGGGATGGTGGGGGATGAGGGCGGCATCAGTGTAAAACAACCACAACAAACCGTGATGGGAAGTGAGCGACAGCCTTGGCATGCATGTTGTCCAGGGAGAAGCATGGGCTGGGACCAGTGCTTGGGCGCTGAAGTACATACAAGGCGCGGCTCATACCGCTTCGAGGGTCATTCAACAGGCAAATGCCCGCCTGCCTTGCGGCGTTTGCTGCTGTGCGTGTGTACAAGGAGAAGAAGGAACTTGGCAGCCCATGTGGGTGCCGGCTGCTCAGCGGCTGTCCCCCGGTGCTTTGCCCACCCGCCGGCCAGGTGGCGCCTGAGTCCCGGCGTGCGACGCGTGGCTGAGTCAGCATCTTGCGGCTGTGCGTTCCTCATTATTGAGTCATGAGAGTGTTTGTTTGTGTGCGCGTGTGTGTGTGTTACTGTTTTACCATCACTGAAAAGCTTGTCTGCAGCACAGTTAGTGCATGGGAAAGTATCAGCACACCTCCAGCATTGTCGCACGCATGCAGGCGGCTGCGCAGACGGTTGTGCGGCTGTAAACATACAATTGCCCACGCGTGGTGCACACGCGAGTCTTTAAAATGCGATGCAGAGCAGCACATTGTTGCTATTGCATGTGACAGGGGTCAGCGAATCGAGCCATTGAGTGTTGGTTTGAAGGCAATCGCCGGTAGCGCCGACGTCGGCGGGGTTGCTGCTTGTCCAACCATTGCAGTTGCTGCTGCGCGCGCTGCCATCGGAGTTGCTGCCGGAGTACCAAAGGCCGCCGGCCACTCCCGCGTCATTGAGCGTGACCCGGATGCTGCCGCCCAGCAGCTGCGTCCAGTTTCCAGCAACGACGACGCTGCCGGGCGACTCGATGGGCAGGTTGATAGGGACCCCATACTTTGCGGGGAAGCCTGTGATTGCATCAGATGCGTCGACGGACACGAACGCGCGTGCCTGCAGCAGCCCCGAAGGCCGCGTGGTGGCCGCCTGGCACAAGGTGTCGCCGGCGGCCCGGCCGCCAAACGCCCCTGTCGTACGGGTTTGGTAGGAGTAGGGGACGACGCGCTTCCGAAGGTACAGCGCCGCGGCAACGCTGCCCAGTGTGGCGGCGTCGATCGCGTCCGTCTTTTTGAAGTAGAGGCCGAGGTCGATCGCCGCCACCGTCGTGTTGAGGGTGGCGACGCTGGCGCCGAGCGTCGCGACGGCGGCGGCCCGCTGCACCTCCGCGGACGCGAGCGACGCCACAGAGGCGTTGACTGCCGCGATCGCCGCCGCGTTGGCGGCCCCCGCCGTGGTGCCAGCAGAGGCGGTGGCGTTCAGGGCAGACAGCTCCTGGGTGCAGTGGCACTGCTGCGAATCGACCTTGAGCGCGGCGATGTCCTGGCCGAAAGTTTGGTTGGCCGCCACCAACGAGGCGAGCTGCTTGGCCGTCGCCTGGTCCGCCGCGAGCAGCGCCGCGGCCTGCTGTGCAAACGCCGCCCGACCGTCTGGTTAAGCGTTGCCGTCAGCTGCCGCACCGTGCTGTTGAACGCTGCCACCGTTGCCTCGAGCGCGTTGGCTTTGGCCTGCAGCGCGGCCGCCTGCTGGCTGCTCTGCGACAGCGCGGTCTGGACTGAGCCGCTCTGGTTCGCGGCGGCGGCGACCTTTGACTCCAGGGCCGTCAGGCCGCTGGTTACGTTGGTCAGCTGGACGGCTGTCGCGAGGCCGCAGCCTAGAACCTAAACCCTAAACCCTAAACCCTACTGTATACAGACACGAGAAAGCAACGCTCAAAGGCTTCGTGTGCACATGATTTATCTGCGTCTTGAGGGGGTCCTGGCGGGCGAGCCCCGAAAAGGCGCGGCAAGGCCGAGCCCCAGCAGTGTTGCGCCACGTGAAGGGGGCATCGCGCTAGTACTAGTACCTTAGTAAGGAAGGAAAACCGTGGCCCAGCCAAGATACTGCTGCCGCGGTTGTCGTTTTGGAAGGAAACCCTTTCCTTTTGATGCCCATCCTGCCGCGCAGCGGCGCGTGGTCGGCGCTGTTTGTTCGAGCGCGGGCAGCGCTGAGGCTCCCACCTCTGCCGGTGGAAGCCTTCAGGTGAGCAAGGTCCCGGGTGCGCACCACCATTATCCGCGTGTCCAATCGCTCAGTCGCGCCGATGCTAATGCCTACAGCACGCGCGTGCGCGTTCGTGTGCCTGGGGTTTGGAAACGCTCCCAATCCGCTCTGCCGAACGGGAGTGTCAGCTTCAAGCTTCGGGGTTCAAGTCAAACCCCGAAGCACGAATTGCCGCCCGCGCCTGCAGCAGGCACAGCATGCGCCGCGCCGCGCCGCGCCGGTGTTCCATCTTGCACCCGCGCCCTGCCCTGCCACATTTCAGCTGACGTGCCCCTCGCGTGTCCATCCCTGTCATGACGCGTTCAAAAACGCGCTGCGTGCGCGTTCTGGGCGGGGTTTGCCGCCCTTCTTGAGCCCTTCAGACTGCATTTCTTTGTGAGACTTACTCCCTGTGCAGGTTTCCTGCGTGACCGGACTGATGAAGTCATCAGATGCCCTTGTTCTCATCAGCAGCTGTGTCGTTGCAGCTCACGATCAGTGCAGTAAGCTACCATAGTGGTTACATAGATTGGGCGTCGTAGCGCAAACAGCCACAGCGCGGACTTCGACCTGGTGCAAACGGCAGGGCAACCCAGGGTGCAAGGTGCACAGAGCTGCGGTCCAGAAGGGGGGCGGGGGCGTCCTCAGGAGCCAGAGCAAGACAGGGTCAATCAACGGCGCCTCCGATGCAACGGTGACACATCCAATGCGTCAGCCGCCCTCGCGCAACAGCTGCGTCGCCGCCTCACGACCGCGCGGAGCGGCGTTAGTTGGTTGCGGCGCAGGGGGGCGCGCGCTGCTCCGTCCCCGCACGCGGGGACCCAGGGGGATGGGGTGGCGGCGGATGGCTGGGCGGCGACGAGCCCAGCGAGTGATGCGTGTGTGTATAGAGGTGGGGGGCGCTGCGGGGGGCCCAGCATCCCCGCAGCCAGGCCAAGGAAGACAACGTGTAGCGCACATGTGCATCGGGCAGAGCCCACCGCCATGCAGCAGCGGGGCGGGACCGGGACAAAGGAGGGGGAGGCAGCCGGCGCCGCGGCTCGGGGAGGCAGGGAGGGGCGGAAGGCGGCGCGGCTGCGCGCGGCCCTGGATTCCTTGTTGTCGCGCCGCGCGGGGCTGCGGCGGGGGCGGGCCATGCATTGACAAAGACGCGCACGCGCCGGAGGAAGCTTTTAAACAGCTGGGGTGGTGCAGCCAGCCGGCAGTGCGATCGCTGATGGACCCAAAACGGGTCCCCAACCGCGCGGCCGGCGGGCGCCGCGCCCTTGCGTGCCAGGCATGCATTGCGCGGCGCAGAGCGGCGCGCCGGCGTCCAATCTTGTGTGGGCGAGGAGCAGCTAGGTTGGGGCCACCCGGCCAGGAGAACAGCAGAATGAGTCAAATGGAGCGCCAACCACGCACATTGCAAATGCGAAGGAGCACCATGGCGAGTGCGCGCTGTTGATGCTTGACAAAGGCGAGCAAGATTAACGCCACCAAGCCCATACAAAGTCAGCTGGAAGGGCGGGGGTCGCTCGTGGCCATCCCCGACAAATCAACCCAACTCATTCGCCAACGGGCCGCTGCGGCGTTGCGCGTAGGGCACCGCCGCTCGTCAGTTTTGAAGGAGAACCCCTTAGTAGTGGGCGTGCAGCCCCCCCCGTCGACGGCGCACTCTCGCGGCGCCGCGCAAAGTGCAGACGTGAAAAGCATGCTGTTAGCCCGCGCCCAAACGCGGGAGCGGGCCCACAAAACGAAACCAGACCCCATGCCCACAACTGTGCACAGCAGCAGTACCAGCAACAGCAGTAGTGGCGGCATCAGTGGCAGCGGTAGCAGCAGGCGAAGCAGTAAGTAGTAGCGGCAGCAATAGCTGCAGAGGTAGAAGCAGCAGCAGCAGCGGCAGGAGAAGCAGCAGTACTCGTAGTGCCACTTCCCCAGGGTCAGTGCGGCACAAACAGAAAACGCAGTCATACCAGAATCAATTTCAGCGCCAGCGCCCATGCGTGCGGCTGCACGCCGCAGACTTGGTCCGCCCACCAAAGGCCCGCCAGGCTGTAACGACCACGGCTGGCGGCACAACGCCGGCCAGCCGGCCGTCCGGCGCAACAGATACCCGTTGCAACAAATGCGGGCCGCGGTGGCGGCATGCGGTGCCACAGGCACGGCGTTTCGCATGCGGACGGGTGGAGCGGGGGACGGCGGCCACCGCTCCCCGCTAGGCAGCCACTGGCGGCCCCTTTGTTGAGAGGCACGCCAGTCAGGGATGCCGCTGGCGGGGCGCCGGCGGCTCGGCCGACGCAACCGTCCCAGGAGAGCCTTGCTTGGCAGTCTAGTAAGCAGTCACGCTGATCAACCCCGCGCCAACCGCCGCGCTGACACAGCGCGGTTGGGCCGACGCCAGGGCTTCAGGGGTTCGGTGGCTGGCGGCGGCCGGGGGGGCCTTGAGGCTTGTCACGATGTCATCCGGGCCCGTGATGACGTCAGCAGGTCGGGCTGCTGCATGAGGGTCTCTAGGTACGACGTCACTTCATCAAAGGTGGGCCTGGAGGGGGGGGGCGACAGGGGGTTTGAGGGGTTGCGTGAGTGGCATGAAAGCCAGTGTGAGCGGTGAGCGGCAAGGGTGCGTGCAGCTTCTGCCAGACGTGCGCCGCCAGAGATTTGACTCAAGCACGTTGCTCCCGGCAGCAGCCGTCCACAGGGGTGGGCGCAGGCGCGGGCGTAGTCGCGGGCGCGTGCGCAATAGGGCAGACACTCATGGGGGTGCATCGTGGCGCCAGGGGAGCCCCTGAAGCTTTCGGCGGCCTTCTGCTTGGCTTCAGCGGGCTCTCCCTTGCGCCCAGGCACCCAAACACCGAACATTGTCTTGTGCGCACGCGTATGTGCCCGTCCCGCACCCCACGTCCCATCGCCCCCCACCTGGCGCCCGCGCTGGGGCTCCAGCAGGCTTCCGCCAGCGCCCTCAGCGGCCCCGCCACGCCCTGGGGCCAGGCGGGGCGCCAGTGATCCTGGACCACCTTGATGCACAGCAGGGGGGCCGGCAGCCCGGCAAAGGCGCGGCGCCCTGTGAGCAGCTCCCACAGCAGGATGCCGTACTGCGGGCAGGGAAAGTGTGTGTGTTGTGTGTGTGTGTGTGAGCGTGTGTGTGGGTGTGCTTGCGTGTGTGTGTGTGTGTGTGTTGTGTGTGTGTGTGCATGTGTTGTGTGCGTGCACGTGTGTGTTGTGTGTGTTGGTGGGTGTTCGTGCGAGATGTTTGGGGTGATCGCCGGCAGGGCGAGGCCGCTTCTTATGTGGGCAAGTGGGTTGTGCAAGGGGGGAGATCGGCGTTCGGTCGTTCCCGTGGCGCCCCTTCCCGACTGCCAGGCTCACCCTCTCCCTCAAACGCTCCTGCCAGCCCGGCCGTTTCCCGCCAGAGCGCCTACTGGCCTGTCCGGCCGCAACCCCAAACCCGGCAACCCCAACCCCTGGACCCTTGACCGCTGGACATTGGACCGCCAGGGGCCGCACCGAGTAGACGTCCGAGGCCTTCGAGGCGCGGCCCTGCATCAGCAGCTCTGGCGCCATGTGGGTCAGGGTGCCGCCGTGGGTGGAGGAGGCGTGGGTGGCGTCGGGGCCCAGGTGCAGGGCCAGGCCAAAGTCGGAGACCTGTTTGGGGG
>NW_014009971.1:0-5893 GCF_000611645.1 Monoraphidium neglectum
GCCCAGCCGGCGGCGGGCACGCGCGCCGGCAGCAGCTCCGCGGACGGCCCGGGGCCGCCGCGGGCGCCGCGGCGCGCGGCGGCGCCGGGGGCGTGCCAGGCGGCAGAGATATCCAGCAGCTGCAGGCGCAGGTCAAGCTTGCCGCTGTCTGCGGCGGCGAGCCGCAGGCCGGGGGGCAGCGCGACCGCGGCCTCCGCCGAGCCGCCGGCACCCAGGCCAGACACGACGAGCACTGCGCGGCCTGGAGGAGCGGGAGCGCAGGGCCCAACAGCATCATGAGCGCGAGGGGGGTGTAAATGGGTGGTAGGAATGAGGCAGAGTGCTCGGGTATCATTGCCGCTCATGCCGGAGGGAGCGGGGGCGCCACGGGTTGGCGATTCAGCTGCAAGGTGGCACGCAGGGTGGCACGCAGGTCTATGCAGGCGCAGAGACCTGCTGTCCCGTTTGCTGCTCGCGTCGGCCCCCTCCGCTGCGCGCCGCGAGGCCCGTTGCACATCCCAAGGAGCCCGCCAGTCAAAGCAGTCAAAGCAGTCAAAGCTGCGTGCAGTCACAAGGTGCGGTCCCGTGCTTACCAGCCATGGAGGGCCCCCGGTCCACCAGACCGCCGCCGCGCGCGCCACAGCTCCCCGGGCTCGCAGCTTCGACGGCCCCCAAAGCGCGTGCCCTCAAGCGCAGCCGCCCCGGCTGCTGCGGCAACGGGGGCGGCTGGCAGTCGACTGCCGAGTCCTGCGGGTCGCTGGGCGCGTCGCTGCCCTGGTGGGGCGCGAGGAGGCCGCAGGGATGGCTGCCCCACACTGCGCCGCACTGCACAGGGGCGAGGCGCTTGATGCGGGCGGCACCGTGCCTGCAGCCGCTGCGGGCGTCTGCTGAACTGCCCCAGGACCCAAATAGATCCATGTCAGCCGGTACGCACTACTGCCTGATTGGGCGAGCCGGTCCTGGGTCAGCGAACCACACGCATCACTGGCCACTGGGAGAGCACACTGCAGCGCAGCAGAGCACACGGCTTGCGTGTGACGGGCGACGACGTTCTGCACGAGGTGCGTGGTTGGTGTAACGAGAGTGCTGCTAAAGAATGCGCCAAATGCGTAATAACCAGAGGCCGCCCGCGCGACGACGAGCACAGTCTGCGCGGCACAATCTGCAGGCACAGCGAGCGTCGACAAGATGACTCGCAAGAATAATTGTTGAAAACTTGAACGAAACGATTGCCGACAACACGCTCTGACGTTGATAGACTTCGGTGCTGCCCGCAAGGCGTGACCGCTCAGCCTGTTGCGCAGTGCCACTCTTCCTTGCGGTCAGCGGACCGGGGGCCATGCACGGGTGCCAAATTTCAGCGGCGAAGGGTGTGATAGCAAAGAATCTTGTTGCCCATCATCCTGGAGCCGTGGTGACGCACGGAAGCTGTGGCAGACCGTGCGGCACTGGGCTCAACCGCCCGCAGCGTCTCCGTGGTGCTGCGGCAATGGAGTGGGCAAGATGCCAACCGCTGGCGTGTGTGCTCTGCGCACGTGCCTTTGCATGCTCTCAGAACCAGGGGGCTTCGCAAGCAATTGGTCATGTGCGCAGTGCCAGCTGCCACGAACGTGATCGAACAAGCCAGCACATCTCGACCTGTGACACCGAGTTGCAGTGTCCTGCATGCAACCTACCCTGAATATCAACATCAAACCTTGTAAGTCTCCACTGACAAAGATATGCGCGCAGTTGGCCGCGCTGGCTTGCCGTCCCATGTCTTATGATAGGCCATTGTTGGTCTCGTTTGTCACAAAGGTCATATGTACAGGCCGTCTACACGACCACATTGACAAGCAGCGGCAGCATTGATGAGTACGTAAACCCAGTTTGTGGTCGCAAGCACAGCCTGTTTCACTACCGGGCTTGTGTTTGCTTGCAACCCACACCTGGTCTGCCACTATCAGGTGCCACTGATAAGGCAGCTGATTTTGTGTCGCTGCCCCCTCCCACATTCTGCCGTGGTTCAATCTTGCCAGGAGTGATCAGTGCAGAGTCATCAATCGCTGTTGAGATGTGCGCCAGTCATCCCATGGACAGTTGGCCGGGACAGTTGTGGTTGCCAACAGGTCACCAGGCCTGCAGTTGCCCTCAGCTTTGTCGGCCTGCAACCGCCGTGTGCCTAAGGATTAAGTACATACAGACTTTTGCGACGCTGTGCTCGCGCCCTTCAACCCCGGCCTGCCCGTTTCGAAGCCAAACACGAGAGTGCTGGCCCCGCTGCTTGCAACGCGTACAGCCCTCAGATGACCAGCTATAATATCAAAGTAAGTTTCATGTGGATGTTCGCCACGCCGCGTGGCATGATCGCAGAATTCCAGCTTGATATTGCGCTGAGGGGCTTTTGCACGGCTCAAAGCATGATTATTTTCAATCTATATCAAGCTTTCAAGCACACTCGGTGGTCCGAGACGATTTTTCAACTTGCTCCACGGTGGGGTGACAAGTGTCATTTGTGGCTGATACTCGTAATCAAGGGCGCGTATGATTACAAGCAATATCAAAAGCATCCTTCACGTCTCCGTGCCACTTTGCACACACCACCTGGTCGTTCCCGGCTTCATCGTAGTGCAAGTGTGGGGCTGCCGGCGAGTAGAACGGCTTGTCGAGCCCGACAGAGCGATCGCAGTAGCATAAAGTACAGTGTTATCGCTCTCAAGAGCTAGGCACAGCCAGCGCGGCCCCGTGTGCATCAGCCCCTACGTGCAACTCGCACGCTGCGCGCGGCGCTGCCTCTCGGCCCACGGCCCGCTCGCGGGTGACTTTGGTGTGATGGCGTTAGCAGATGTGCCCGGCCGCGTGCTGGACTACTTGGGACTGCGGCCGTCGCTGGGCACAGCAGGCCTGGAGCCCGTGTCATGGGAGGTCGCAGCGGCGCTCGCCACCGCTGCAGCGCTGTTCTTTGCTTACTGGGTGCTTTCGAGGTGAGCATGCCCGTCGGGCACCCCGCGCCCGCGGCGCCTCAGCCGGCCACGCGAATCAGCGCATCACACCCCCTGTGATGCGCGCGACGGGCACACGTTGCACTCCGCGCCTCTCCGACCCCTGCCGAAGCCCCGCGTAGGGCACGGTTCTTCGCCACAGCAGCTGCCCCATGCGGACCCCCCCCCTGCGGCTGGAGCCTCGTCCTCTGATCACGTGCGCCAACCCAACCTCCCCGGCCGCCGCTGTGCAGGCGTGCAAACTTTGACTTGGACAAGATTCCTGGGCCCTGGCCCAAGGCGCTGCCAGTCGTCGGCAACGTGCTGCCCTGCCTGCGCCCAGACTTCCACAGAGTCCTGACTGAGTGGTCCGACCAGTATGGTGCGGCCCCCACCGCCCTCCAGCCGCCGCGCCTGCCCGGCCAGCCGCTGCCATCGCCGCGCCGCCTGCTCGGCCGCTGGCCCGCACTTGGGGGGCATGGCTGCACTAAGGGGTCTCAGCCCTACCAAACGCGGCCGCAGTGGCGGCAGTTGAAATCGCATCGCTGATCTCGTTTGCGCAGCCTTGGCCCCCACCAGTGGCGGTAATTAATAGCGCTGCAGGGGTCGGAGGGCGGGCGGCGAGATGCTTCGCCCAAATTGTTGCATCACAAATGATTGCGCGGCGACCCAACCCGCAGGCGGCATCTACCGACTCAAGTTCCTCTGGCGCGAGGCTCTCGTGGTGACAGGTGGGTGGGATCGTCAAGCAACCAGACGGTCAGGTCGCTCGCACTGTTCCGTGGCCGCGGCCGTGGCGCGCCAGTTTTCACATCCTGTCACAAATTCCGCCGGAAGAGTAGCAGCGAAGCGTCCCCCTGCGCTCGGATCAGTTACCCAGGTGTAGCGCCGCCTCCCTACCGCGCCCGCCGCAGACCCGCTAGCGCTGGGCACGATCATGGGCCGCGGGGAGGGCGCCCTGGACAAGGCGGCCATGGCATACGCCCCCATCAACAAGGTGCGCTGCCGCCGCTGCCGCTGCCGCTGCTGCTGCTCCTGCCGCTGCTGCTGCCGCTGCTACTGCTGCCGCCGACGCCGCCGCTGCTGCTGCTGCTGCTGTTGCTGCCGCTGCTGCCGCTGCTGCTGCTGCTGCTGCTGCTGCTGCTGCTGCTGCTGCTGCTGCTGCTGCTGCCGCCGCCGCCGCAAGGCGGGATGGCGTACGAGCATGCGCTGCAGCAGACAGCGAGTGGAGTTGGCAGCGGCATGCGCTGCCAGGCACAGGGGTTGAGCAAGGCGCTGGCCGGTCGCACAGCGGGGCCCGATGGCAGCGGCGGTCGCAGTCGTTTCGGATGCATGCAAGTTCTGCCCGCCGACACGTGCCAGGACGCATTTGGCCCCGGGCGCAGTTACATGAGCCCCCTCTGTGGCCACCCCCCTCTTTAACTGCAGATGTGCGAGCCCCACGGCCAGCCCAACCTGCTGACCGCGCCGGCCGACGAGAAGTGGAAGGCGATCCGCAAGGGCGTGGCCGTCTCGTTCGCGTTCCAGAACATCAAGAAGAAGTTCCCCATGGTGGTCAGCCGCGTGAATGAGGTGAGGGACAGCCTGATCTGATATCACTTGATCTGATCTGGAGCACGAGGCATGGAGCCAAGGATGTCTGGTGCAATCAGGCTTGCAAGCAAGCAGGTTGGTTTGAGGCGATGGCAGTATGCATTGCGGTCCTTAACTCCCCCTAACCAAGCTCCCAGGGCCGCTTTCTCCTGCCCCAACCGACCCCTGCTTGCAACCCCCCGCCCCTGGCCCCCCTCGCCGCAGCTCATCTCACGCCTGGCGGTGCAGGGCCCCGGGGCCTCCATTGACGTGGACCAGGCTGCGCTGCGGGTGACGCTGGACATCATCGGACTGGCCGGCTTTGGCCATGACTACGAGAGCGTCAAGCAGGACGTCCCCCCATACGACCACCTGCTGGTGAGTCACACGTCCGTATGTGATCTCTTATGATTTCATTGATCTGATGTTGGAGTGCCTCATGATTGCAAAGTGGGCTCATATGGGTGTGCTCCAGCAGCCTCGCGCTGATTGCACCGTTGAACCGTCGCGCTGACCCCACCCACCACCCTCCCCTCCTGCCCGCAGCGCGTGCTGCCGCGCTGCTTCACGGAGGTCATGCTGCGGATCGCCAACCCGGTGCGCGAGCTGGCGCCTGGCATGTTCAAGACCGGCCCCAAGGGTGAGCTGGGGCGGCGCACACATCACACGCGGGCGTGTAAACGCCACCCGCTACAGTCGCGCCCTCGATGCTCCTCAGGGCACGCCGAGACGCTCAATGCACTTTGGCCGGCCTTGGGCTCAAATTCTTATCCCCACTCTCTTCTATCCAGGTGCTGTCGCCTTCAAGGTGTTCCAGGATCAGATGAGGTTCCTGCTGAACAAGGTCAGGCAGGACGGGCAGCCGGCCGACGACAACATGGACATCGGGGCCCAGGTGATTAGGCGGTGGTGTTTGTGTGTGTGTGTGTGTGTGTGTGTGTGTCTGTGTGTGTCTGTGTGTGTGTTGTTGCATGAGGTCTTGCCCTGAGTATGCCTGCAAGGGCGAGTGTGTGCTGTGCGTGCAGGCGGCTGCGCGTCCATGTGTGTATCTGTGTATGCCTGCCTGCGGGCCTCGCATGCTCGATTGTCTTGCTGGCAGGACACAAGGCAAGTTCGCCTCCATCGCCTCTGCGACGCGCTATCGAAGGGCGCTGCTCCCGCGTGCTTCACACACCGTCGCGCACGATTTTGCCGCCCAGGTCTGGCGCGTGCTGCAGGAGCACCCTGATATCAGCGAGGACCGCATGCTGTCAGAGATTGGCATGCTGTTCGTGGAGGGCTTCGAGACCACTGGTGAGCAGCAGCAGCAAGGCAGGGGTATGGCCTGGCGTTTCCGGGCTGGGCGGGCGGGACTAGCCGCTGGGCGCGGCCGGCAGGGGCGG
>NW_014009970.1:1812-3796 GCF_000611645.1 Monoraphidium neglectum
CCCCAACCAACCCCAGCCCCGGGCCGAGCCGCATCTCCCCACACCCGCGCCAGGGCGTCATCGGACGACTCGAGCTGGACGCCCTGGGCGCGATGAATTGCCATGCGGCCCCCCATCCCACCACTCCTGCCCAACGCGGCACCTCGTGCGACGGCCGCCACCACCACCATCACCGATTCCCGATTCCTGCCTGCCTGGCCCCGACAAACAAGCCCCCCTGAGCATCTCCACACGCCTGCGTGTCCACCATCCCAACCCCAGCCCAAGGCCAAGCCTCATCTTCTCTCACCCGCGCCAGTGCGTCGTCGAACGACACCAGCTGGACGCCCTGGGCGCGCGCCTTGTCCTCGCTGGCGTACGGGTCGTGGGCGATCACGGTCATGCCCAGGCCGCGGGCGCGGCGCGCGACCTCGCTGCCGACCTGGCGGATGAGACGGCAGGGGCGCCGCGTGGGCGGGCGGGCGGGCGACATTTGACGGCGTGCAAGCACGTGGACGCACGCATGCACGTGCTCACAACCACCAGGCGGCGTAAGGCCGTCCCCGCGACAGGTCTGATTGAGACGCCGGCATGAAGGCAAGCCCCCGACACGGCTGATCACGGCAATTGCTGGTTCCACCCTCACCCCTTCTCCTAAACAACACACACCCGCACACTCGCACACAAACACTGATCACGTGCTTGCACGTGAGCGAACTCACAAATCCTCCCTCCTCCTTTGCAGGCCAACCCCGCCACAGTCAGGCCCTCCACAGCACTGCTCACCCACAGAGCACCCCGTCATCTGGAAGCGACAAGCTGCCACCTGGCCCATGCACACCCGCTTACGGCCCATGCTCTTCTCGCACTCACACGCCTACACAACACACCCACACACCCACACTTCCACACACAAACACACACATAAATACGTATACACGCCACCTCTGCCCCCCCTCCTCCCCAAGCCCACCTTGCCAAAGCCCATGACAGCCAGCGTCTTGTCCACCATGCTCACGCCGACCAGCTTGCCGCGCTCCCACTTGCCGCCGCGCATCGACGCGTCGGCCTGCGCCACGTTGCGCGCCAGCGCGCACAGCAGCGCGATGCCGTGCTCCGCGGCGGCGACGGTGTTGGCAGTCGGCGCGTTCACCACCAGGCAGCCGTACTGCGGGGGGCGAGGGAGCGGGGGATGGCAGGATCCAGCGTTTGACCGGCGTTTGACCGGCGCCTGACCGGCGTTTGACCAGCCTTTGACCGGCCGCACTGTCGCCGCTTCTGCTGCCGCCGTCGCGCATTTGACCGGCGCTTGACGACGCACGCATTCAGGTGGAAGGGAAGGTGAAGTGGAGAGGGGGCCATGCGGGGGAGCGTTGGCAGCGGCGCATGGAGTGCGAAAGGGGGCGCACCTCGGTGGCTGCGCCGAGGTCCACATTGTCAACACCGACGCCGGCGCGGCCCACGACCTTGAGCCCGCCGTTGGCCGCCTCGAACACCGCGCGCGTGACCTTTGGATCAACCGAAACAAGGGGTGGCGTTGACACTCGTGGGGAGTGACAGCTGCCTCGGACGCAATGAAAACAGGGAATGCCGCGGCACGGCCATGCACCCATCAGTAACGCAGCGCAGGACGCGGGTGGCCACCGCTTTCACGGCAGCGCGTGCGCGTTGGCAGGCGGCTGGGCGGCGCCTGCGCCGGCGGGCGCCGGCGCGGCACGCCTGGCGGTCGACGGGCCCGCGCCCGGCCCGCGGGGTGGGCGATGCCCCCCCCCCCCTTGCCCCCGCTGTCCCGCACCTTGGTGGCACTGCGGACGATGAGGGCATCGGCGCGCTTGATCTGCTCGTTGAGCTGATCTGGCGTCAGGTTGAGCGCCACCACGACCTCGGCGGTCTCCTTGAGCATCTCAATGCCTACATTTTGGGGGTTCCGGGGTCACGGGAGGAAAGATGGGTGCGTGGCAGGGGGGGGCTGGCGGGAGGGGTGTCTCCGGCGGTCGTGTAGAGC
>NW_014009970.1:4322-6806 GCF_000611645.1 Monoraphidium neglectum
CGGGAGGGGTGTCTCCGGCGGTCGTGTAGAGCTGGCAAGCAGAGTGACGCAGGCTCCGTAACGAAGCGCCGCGTGGGGCGGGCCGCGGGCCGTCCAAAGGGTGGGCGGACACAGTCGCGGTGGGCAACGGGTTGTTGGGTCGATGGGTCGAGGCCCCTCCTGGGAGTTGGCGCTGTGCTCACCAGGATCGCCGAGCTTCTCTGTGATGAGCACGACGGGCTTGCCGCCCGGGGCCTTGCCTGCGGCGCGTCGGGGGGCGAGGGCGCGCTGTCAGCGAGTGTGTGCGCGCGCTGTCGCGGGTAACCGCAAGCGCCGGACGGCGGCCCATCGCGCCCGGCGCGCTGCTAGGCGAAGGGCCCACGCACCTCCCGACATGGCGCCGCGGTTTACGGTGATAAAACGCTTGTTGGTGATGGCACGGGCCTGCGAAGAGGGGCAGCCGTCAGTGCCAGCGGCGGCCTCGGGCAGATCTGATCCGTGTAACAGTATGATATATGCGCACCCGTGTAAAGCTTCCTATGTGCTGCTGGCGATTCGATATGCAGCTGAGCATGTAGACCAAGCGAGGGAGTGCTGCTGTTCAGCTGTGCTCGCCAGCTGTGTTCAGACGAGTGCGTGCGCCCTTGCGAGAATACCGTATAAGGTAGCGACGGTCAAGCAAATGAACGCGCTGCATGTGTTTCCGAGCCGCTTACAATATTTGATAACGGTCAGCGCCAACTCAGCCATTTCGAGTTGCCCGACCTGGGTATCTCCAAGCAAACCGATGCTTCAAGCGTTGACCAGATGCCCGCACAGTTTTGTTGGCGATGCAAGGGTACAGGGCGGGCGCATGTGCACCGCATCATTGCCCAGCCGCCGGCAGCACTTGAGAGAGCTTTGACCAGGTCCGAGGCGGGCTGCCACATGTCTGGTCTCTGCAGGTCGGTAAAATGAGAGAGAGAGAGAGAGCGCTGCATCAACACCATGCAAGCATCCATGGGCGACAAATGCCTTGCATTAGAGTTTTGTGTTGACGGTCAATGCGCTGAATTGCCTGTCCGATTAATGTAGAAAACCACCCAAAGGGCAGATTTTGCAGTGCAGCAAAGACCGCAAGAGACTGGTTATATGCGTGTTCCCACAGGCCGCACTGTTGCTGCACGAACACTGTGATTCTGTGTCATCCAAGAAATGACAAGCGGCTGGGAAGACGAAGGCAGAGGCAGGCTGAGCAAGTGAGCATGGCCTCCCGCAGTTGCTGATGACCCCGCTGCTGCAAGGAGCGCATCGGCTGGACAGGTATTCAACGCGCACCAGCACATGCTTCTTCCTCACATGCGTATGTGCGCTTACGGTGTGCGCGTCCATCGCCCTGAGTGCACTACGACGCGTGCGGCCTGGCCCGCCGCATCACTGCCAGAAATAGAAGTTCGGGCGTTCACAGCGCCTTCAGACGAAATTAAGTAGTCATCTCATAGTTATTGACAGCTCTCACCCTCTTGAATCGTGATCGTACGCTTTGGCTTGCAAGTCCCGTGAGATCGGCCGGGCAAGGAGTTGCCTGGCCGCGAATCAATTCATTGTTATATCACGTCTATCATACAATTGAATCGAGTCTGAGAGCTTCGCGGTATGCTTTAGTGTGAGCAGCACGGTCTAGTGCTTTTTGCCTTCGGGCCCGTGCCTGCTGATACGCACTAAGTGTATTAGGGAAAACTTTGCGCTATGCAGCTGCTCCGCGGGCGTAGGGTGCGGCCAGCGGGCTCCTCCAAGAGCACTGCCTGCACTGTCAGCGTCCCAGTGTCGCTCTGGCCACGCCAATGCAGGGGTAAGCCTACACAAAGACGTTTTGCTCTCCATAGCTCGCTGTAACGGTGCATTGGACAATGGGGCTGCGCCCGCACATGCGCCACGCTGCGGGCGGGGCGCGTCCAGTGTCGGCATCTGCGTCGTCCCGCCCGACCTGCGCTCGCACGTGCGCCGCATTCTGAACCGCTGCCAGGCTCCACAACACAGCGGCGCGCCGCAGCGGATCCGGGGCAGTCGTCCGAGGATGCATTGGCGCAGTTGCATGACGAGCTTCTGCGCGAGGTGATGGTGGGGGGCTGCGGCGCAGAATCATTCCGCCCAAGCGCTTGCAATTATGATGGTCGCGCTGCAACACGTGACAAAGGTTGATCTGGACCAGTCGTTGCTAGCGTGAAGACGGGCGTGCCGGCAGTTGCGGATGCCCGGGGGGAAGCTGGGCGGGTGCATTGAAAAGCTGGCAGCTGCTCAAACCGCCCCGCCGCCTCGCCCGCATCGCAGATCGAGGAGCGGAAGGAGCACCAGGCGCGCCTGCTGCAGCAGCTTGATACGGTGCAGCAGCAGCGGCAGCAGCAGCAGCAGCAGGCGGCTGCCGTGGCAGCGAAGTACTCGGCCCGCGCCGGGCAGTCGAATCACGCAGCGGCGCGCGCCGCAGCAGTTGCCGCCGCGGCCGCCGCCGCGGCGATGCCCGTATCC
>NW_014009969.1:0-3728 GCF_000611645.1 Monoraphidium neglectum
ATCGCCCCTCCCATCTGCACGTTCCATTTGGCACAAACCGACGCCACTCCCCGCTGCATGTGCGCACTTTTGCGGTGCATTTCGACACTAATCCAGCACCACCAGGTTCTCACCCCTGAACTCCCCACCCGCGCAAACACCACTCACCCACCTACAACCCCCCACACACCCCCCCACACCCTCACCAACGTACCCACTCCCTTGTCTCCACCCACCCGTCCACCCTTCTCAGGTACGACACCTTCACCACCACCATCGTGTCAAACCTCACTTTCATCAACTACAAGTGGAGGCCCACCTCCAGGTGAGGACGCCTCCTTCACATTGCATTCCGCATTTTTTCACCCCTGGTTCCGCCCCTTCCACCGGTCAGCACCAGCTGTACCGTCACTCGAGGGAATGAGGGGGGCACTGGTGCATCGGCGCAGTGCCGCTTGCCTGCAGCAGAGCGGCGCGAGGGCGGTGCGGAGGTGATGGCCGTGAGTCCTGAAATCATCCTCCCTGAACGTGCTGGCACGGCCCTTGGTTACCCCCACCTCCCCCCTTACCCCCCCTGCTGCCCCTGTTACCAGTGACCCCAACGACTGGTGGTTCAACCAGACCACCGCCGCCTTCAGGATGCTCTCACACTCTGACGTCTACAAGCCGGGTGGGTCGCGGGGCGCCGCCTGCTCGGGCGCCTGCTGGGGCAGCCCCCGGCCGCCGACGCCTGACGCGCCGCCCCGTCGGCGTCTGTCCCCCTCCTGAGCAGCTCGGGCCGCCGCCGGGTTCCGAGGGGTGGCGCTCAGCCCCCAACGTCGGCCGTCGGTCGCCCGAGTGTGCGGCGACGCCAACACGCGCGCGCCGGCTGCCGTCAAACGCCGCGAGGGGCACCCGGCGCCCGGGCAGGGGCTCGGGGCCCGGGCCCCCTTTTTCTGCATCTGCTTCAACGACTATGACTCACTGCCAAACTCGGCTGTGCGGCAAACGGGCTGACTGACCGGCAAGGGCCTGGCAGTCGTCCCATGCCCCCACCCAACCCTTCCGTCCGACATGAGCCAAAAGGACTCAGTGTGCCGCCAACTTTTCACACAATCACCGTGAATTCTCAGTCATGGGTGCAGCTCAAAGCTGTCAACGACCGGCCCTGAACAATCTTGCCCGTCGCACAAAACCCCGTCCCACAGACAAGACCATGATGGCGACGAAGCAGATCAAGATCATCGGGTCTGACCTGGGGATCTGTACCGCCGCCGGCTGTGTGGGCAACTCGTACTTCAGGGTGGATCGGCAGCACACCGGCGCCTCATGGCAGTTCAATTGGGAGGGTGGGTGTTATTGTGTACTGCGCCTGCTGCATTGCGCATGTACGCGTGCATGTGCGTCTGCATGTGCGTCTGCGTGTGCTTGTGAGTGGGAATGGGGCTAGGAGAGGTGGGGTTGCCGATGTCTGCATATGCTTGGTTGTGTGGGTGGTCACCACCGATCCCCTCCGCAGCAATCGGGGTCCGAGGCGAGTATCCCGCAAAACCCCCTCTCGGCTGCTGTCCCTCTCTCCCCCCCTTCCTCCATCTCCGCTCGCTGCCCTGCCTCTCTGCCCCAACCTCTCCCAGACAACGACGGGAGCGTGGTGCGCTCAGTCGACCCCTCCAGGCCCGCGGGGCGCTACTTGATCGGCTCATGGGTGGATTGGTGGAACGTGGACGCCAACTGCTGGCGCGAGGTGCGCGCGTGTGTCTGTGTGTGTGTGTGTGTGTGGGGGGGCAGGGGGGACACTGGGTTTCCCCTCTCCTGCCACACACTCCCCTAGTCCTTGCCCTGAGTTCTGTGGCAGAAGAGGGGGCGGGAGGGTGCGGCCAGGAAAGGGAATGGTGGTTGGGTGGGTGGGTGGGTGGGGTCAGGGGAGGGGGGCGTCAGGCCCTTAGTATATTGCCCAGCGTCACACACAGCAGGTGTGGACGGGTGGGGCGCGGTGTAGGGACCAGCCTGCCCTAGGGGCCGGCCCTGGATGATGGAGCAGCGTCGCACACACACCAGAAGCGCTACTTCATGACGACCGCGGCCGGTCCAACGTTTTGGTCGAACAGTTGTTCATTTGTTTGACCGATTGACCGACGAATGACTCCCTCACGGGCCGCCGCAGAACCTGCTGAGCGGCATTTGGGTGTGCCCCATCGTCCCGGGGCGCAACGTGTCCCGCCTGGACATGAGGGTGACGTCAGCAAACGCCCAGTCCTTCTTCACCATCCCGTGAGTCGCGCATATATATGATAACAGCCACCAACCCCGCCGCCCGCCTGCAAGTGTATTCCGGCAAAGCAGCGCCGCAGCCCGGCCCCTCGTGCGCACGTAATTGGGCCGTCCTGCAGCGCAGGGCCACAGCGCGGCGCAGGCGCGGCTGGCGCCGCGCCCGTGCATCGTGCATGAGACGGTTGCCCGCGAAGATTGCCGCCCCCACCCTAACGGCAACGCGCGCGCGGGACCGTGGGGCACAGGCCACGCGCCTGACCAGCACTCCGAAGGCCACAACCCACCCAAACACACCATAATAGACCTACACCCTAAACCCTGAATCCTGAACCCTACTGACCACAGGTATGAGTGGGCCACTATGGACACCACCCGCATCGGGTACGTTTCAAACTTTGCCGGCGTAGACCGCTCCATGCTCATCACCAAGACCGAGGGCACCACCGGCGTCGCGGGCGGCAGCGGATGGTGCGCCGCACGCGCGCGCGCGCGCACGCTCCTCACCGGCCCCCCCTTACCCCCAGCACCCCAACCCTCCGCTGCACGCCCGCCCGGCGCGCCGCCCCTCGCGCGTGGCAGTTGCTGGCAACGGACATTGCGTGGCATCAATCCTGGCCCTCGGCCCCTCGGGCACTTCGTTCGATAGGATCTGACCTGCCACCCCCGCCTGACAGCCACGTCTCACAACTAGACGCGACTCTTGGGCCTACAATTTGTTTGGGGGGGCCTGCTTCCCCTCTTGAATCTCTGCCACCCGTGGCACCACCCATCTGGACACAAACGCACTGCCCCCTTCCCCCCCCCCAAAAAAAAAACAGGTATGTCGTGTACAACCCCAGCGCGGGCGGCTACAGCGCCCCCAAGCGGCTGCAGCTCTACGCGGTCAATCTGCCGCGGGAGAACCAGGTGGGCTTGTGTTTTGGGGAGCAGGGCCGGGCCGCGCCATTCACTGGGTTCGCGGGTGGATCCGTGCCGGGCTACATGCTCAGGCATCGGCTCTTTGATTCGCACTCATTCGCACCTGCAAGCTCGTGGGCCCCCGTACAACTGTAGTCAACTCCCCCCAACCCTCCCCTATGTGCTCCCTAAGCCGCCTGAATTCGCGTTGATGACCCCCAAGGGCCCCAACCGACCGCCCCAACCCACCACCGTCACCAGCCACCACCTTCACCCGCCCCCAACCGTCCGCAACCACCTGCCCCCACCGGCCCCAACCGCCCCCAACCGCCATCACCAACCGCCACTCAACAGATCTACTGGACGTCCTGCTGGCCCGCGGGCACGACCTTCACCATTCAGCGCACATTCTCGTGGTCCACCTGCCTCAGCACACCCGTGGTGCCGGTGAGGAGGGGGGGGGGTGACGCGTGGGGCAGGGGCTGAGTGGGGAAGAGGGGGGATTGCGCAAAGTGTCCGGCAGAGTGTGTGTGTGTGCGCGCGTGCGCGCGCGTGTGTGTGTGTGTGTGTGTGTGTGTGTGTGTGTGTGTGTGTGTGTGTGT
>NW_014009969.1:3985-6146 GCF_000611645.1 Monoraphidium neglectum
CGAGTGCGTGCGTGCGTGTGTGTGTGTGTGTGTGTGTGTGTGTGTGTGTGTGCACGTGTGCGTTGTGAAAGAGTGCGAGGCCGGAATGGAAGGGGCTGCATGCTCCGCGTCGCCGTGCCGGCCGCTTTCTTGAGGCGACAGGGGCCCCGCGGCAGACTCTGGGGTTCTTCATGCGGCCTCCATCACAGCAAGCAGCGGGCTGCTGCAGCTGGCGGCCCCGCGCCAAGACGCATCCAATCGTCTGCACCCTGCCACAATCTTGGCGCGGCTTCACGTCAAGCTGCGGCGCTGCGCACCCGTCCCACAACACAACAAGACCCTCCCCCCCCCCAAAACTGCTCCACAGCTCCCGGACCCCCTGTCCGCCCTGCTCCCCACCCCCAACGCACGCCTCAGCTTTGCCCTCCCAACGCGCGCCACCTCTTGCGCAGGTCGCGAGCCGGTGGCAGCTGCAGGGTGTGGGCAACGGCAGCGTCTACTGGGTCGACTCCAACAACTGCCTGCACCTCAAACTGACAGATCCGGGGCACCCCTGGGAGTACAGCCGGAGGTGAGATATTTTCCAGACGTTTTCGAATGGGAAGGGGGGCGTTGCTGAATCGGGATTTGTGGATTAATTTCGGTTTGCCTAGCTTGACAGTGCAAGGGTGGGGCTCGGGATCCAAGGGCGTTTCCCCGTTCACGCCGCTGAGAGAGCCACAGAGGTGGTTGCAAAAGAGGGGCAGGGTGGGGGGCACTGCGGATGTAGTGGGGGCGGTGTGAAAGGGTAGGCCGGGGTGACGCAGCCCTCCATGGGGCCCAGCGGTGACCAGGAGCCGCGCACCAATAAGTGAGGGGTGGCGGGCCGCGGCGGGGATGGCGCCTGGCAGCGCCGCGGCCTCGACCATGGGCCCGGCGCACCTGCATTTTCGGCTCCGCAGCAACACATTTGCCGCCGCGGGCGCCGGCGCTGGTGCGTTACGGCTGCCGCGGCAGCCCCGCCAGCGACCCCCCTGCCTGTCACAGCTCTTCATGTTTTGAGCCCTTCCTCTGCCCCCTTCTCTCTCACAAACACACACACACACACACACACACACACACACTCACACACACACACACACACACACACACACACACGCACCAACACACACGCACGCGCATGTACGCACACACACACACACACACATTCTCTTCCCCTCTCTCCCCTCTTCCACCCCCCCAGCTTCCAGCGCGCGGGGCTGTATGTTGAGCAGGAGGTGCGGTGGTACGATCACTTCTACGACATCAAGGTGGGCGGGGCGGGAAGTTCACGCCATGGGGGTGTGAAGCTCACACCTGGGATTGGAAGGGGTTGGAGGCTCACAATGGGAGTGCGACACGACCGCAGGAGTCGGAAGGTCGGCGCCTGGAATCTTAGATGGAACGCTGCATGCACCCATCATGTGAGCACCCAACAGCGTTCATACATACGCGTCCCTGGCACCCTCTGAATTCGACTGAACCTCCCGCGCGGCGCAGGCGACCGGCCCCGCCATGAGCTGCGGCGACACATACTTCTGCCCCCTGCCGGTGAGAGCTCCTCACGCAAACATGCAAAGAAAACTAACTACGCGCGGCCCACGCGCGTGGGAACCGCACGCGCCCGCCTTTTCGAGCTGTCCCTGCGCTGTGCCGCAGCCCCAGGCTGTCACGATCGGCGGCGGAGGAAGGGGGCGGGCGGGGCCTCCCCTTTCCCCCTCTAAAGCTCCCCCAGGGAATTTCCTCCTGGCTGTCACACGGGTCGCAACTCGCCAACCGCAATTCCTCTGCCAATCCTGCTGCATTCGCGCGGCTTTATCCTCGAACCGAACAAACTGCTCACAACCTCATAACTTTTTTGTTACCAATCGCAACGCCCGCAGGGCGACCCCGCGTCTCGCAAGCCCGCCCCCATCACCAGCGCCGCCCCCGTTGACTGCGTCGACATGGCGCCGCCCAACACGCTGTGCACCGCCGTCAAGTGCGCCTACAAGTACTGGCCGGGCTGCTCAAACAGTGACATCATCAGCGGCGGCTTCTGCGCGAGCAGCTGCAGCCGCTGCCCCGCCGCGGCGGTGGTGAGCGGCTGGGAGGGGGAGTGCCCACCGCAAGAAGGGCATTTTTGCTCTTGTTCCAGTGCCTTGTTGTGGTGTAGGGTTGGTGG
>NW_014009968.1:0-5888 GCF_000611645.1 Monoraphidium neglectum
GCAAAGCAAGTCCACAGTGGCGGGAGGAGTCTAGCTAGCCTAGACGATTGTAACGAATCAAATCAAATCAAATACTGTACGCAGCGCCGTCTCCCCGGTTGGTCACAGTGGCGGGAGGAGTCTAGCTAGCCTAGACGATTGTAACAAAGCAAAGCAAAGCAAAAAAGTCTCCCGATGAGTCTTGCAGCTGCAGACGCGGTAACAAATCATTCAATCAATCAGCCAATCAATCCGCAGCGCGGGGGCGGGCGCGCGGATACCGCGCCACTGTCGCCGCAGGCGGTCAAAGCTGCGGCCCGCCTGCACCCAGGGCCAGGCATTTCTCCTGGGTGTGTGCTGTGCGCCCTCATTGCTCTGCTTGTATGTCTACAGCTCTATTCTGGCTTGTTTTTGTATTACGTTTGTTGCCGTCGGCACTGGGCGACTTGTAGTTTGTCTATAATAACTCCTGTTGTTGTTTCACACCGGTTGGTCACGGTGGCGGGAGGAGCGAGTCTAGCTGGCCTAGACGATTTCAATAAAGCAAAGCAAAAACCGCAGCACAACAAAACAGCGGACGGATCCAGGCCCGGCCACAGCCCCATGACCTCTACGACTGTCACCTGGGGCCCAGGGTTTGTCAAGCGTCTGTGCTGTGTGTGTTTTGACCTCGCCATCACTACGTGGCCCTCTTGTAGTGCCCCCTTGTTGTTTCAAAGCAGTGGTCATCGGGGGGGAGGAGTCTGGCTAGCCTAGATGATCATAACAAAGCATAACAAGCAAATCCGGGGGCCCCGAGCGAGCAAGACACCCTGCAATGTCATGCGCGCGCTGCCTGCAGGGCACCGGCGGGAGCAGGGGCGCGGCCCATAGGCACGCGCCACTGCTGCCGCAGGCGGACCAACCTTCGCCGCGCCTGTGCCTTGGTGAGGCCCTAGATCCCAGGGCCAGGCATGTTGCTTGGTTTGTGATGTTGTGTTGTGTGCATTCATTTTTTGGTGGTTGTACCTCCAACATTGCGTTTTCAATCGTAGCGCGCACGCCTGCCAGCGTCGCGACGTCGCCCACCTTCCACTGAAACCCCCCACCCCACGTCCCTCCGTGCAACGGTCTAGGCCTTGACAAAACGGCTCAACACATTTTGCTTGTTCGCCCTGCATATGCAGACCTGCGCGCCAAGCCACGCTTCGTGCTATTGTTTGCAAAACTCCCAGCCCGTGCCAGCACGCGCACTTTTGTGCACGGCGCAGACCAGCTTGCACTCAAACCCTTCATGCAAACCTGCTTTGAATGGCGCGCAGCAGCCATCTGAGTTTCTGTCCCCCCCCCCTCCTGCGAGCCTGCGATGCTACACGCGGTGGAGAATCATAGCAAAGATGCAGGGGAAAGGAGGCCGAGCAACTGCTCTCGCAGTTGCCGGCCTGGCACTAAGA
This sequence comes from Monoraphidium neglectum, assembly GCF_000611645.1. Taxonomy (NCBI): domain Eukaryota; kingdom Viridiplantae; phylum Chlorophyta; class Chlorophyceae; order Sphaeropleales; family Selenastraceae; genus Monoraphidium; species Monoraphidium neglectum. Next base: position 1,413 of record NW_014009968.1, read on the forward strand.
GTGGCGAGATCCAGGCAGAAGGCGGAAGGGCAGGCGGCGGCTCACTCGGAGCTGGCTGCGCACTCGGAGCTGGTTGCGCGTGACACCTGCTCGTTTTGCATTCTACACAAGAGGCTCTCAGCGAGCACCTGCGTGTCAGACGACAGCCTGGAGCATGCTGGGGGCTGGCCTCCAAGCATGTTGGTTCCCACAGCGCGTACGTATGTTACAGGGTAGCGTTCAAAGTACGCACCAGGTGCGACCTTGACCGCATCAATGCACTAAAAGCTGAGCGCCATGAGCCACAAAAGGGAGTCATCCAAGCAAGCTGACAGATGTCTCACAGTTTCAAGTTGCACTTGTGCGGGTATGGAAGCAGCTCACACGATCATGCGGCCAGGCCCGGACACGTCTTCTGCAGTGTCCGTCAGGACATACCGTCTGCTGCAAGTCCCCCACAGCCCCAAGACCCGGACGCCCATGATGAGGTGCCTTTTTGCTCCTCTGACCAATTCAATCCTCGTTCAAGCTTTGCGTTATGGCGCTTCTACAGGTGCGAAGTCACTCAGATTCCGGGCCGGCCACACTCGCTTGGGACCGGGGGGTGGTCGTTGCATCTTCGGCACGAATGATATGATATTCGTGTGTCTTTGACACTCTTGTTTGTGTGAGTGGAGATTGATGACGGCCCAAGTGTCACCGCGAGTGCCACATAGGATTGCGTGGCGAAAATCATACACTCAACACCCTGACCTGCTGTCCACGCCGCCAAAAGGGTGGCATTGCAATGCATCTCAAGACTACCGGGTCGCTCCTGGTGCTGCTGGCGGCGCTCGCTGTATGCGCGCCCACGCCAGGTGAGGCGCCCGGGCACCGCGGCCTGCACGAGACCCCAACGCCACGCTCAGCTGCCACCGTCCAGTTGCCCAACCCAACACTCCCGCGGTACAGCGTCTATTATTATGGAGCCTTTGCCCTCAACTTCGCCCCCTGCAGCCGCTGCTGCCGCCGCCGCCGCGGGCCTGCCGGCCGGCTGCAAGGGGGTTGGCAACGTATACACCAGCCTCAAGTGCCTCAGCGCGGCGCTGGCGGCCGACGGCTACCCGGCACATGCAGTGGTTGCCCCCCTCGCATACACCCTCACCGGCCGGCTCTCCAGCTTCATCGAAAAGGCCACACGCCAAAAGCCCCGGGTCAACTTCTACTTCGCAGTCCCGGCGCCGGGTGAGCCGCGCGACCTCTGACCTGTCCCTGTGCGTACATCCTACGCCGCGCTGACCAGGGCAGCACCCTCAATCCCCAGAACCACAATGACGGGGCCAGGAGTCGAACCACAGCCGCCCCGCCCACCCTCCCTCGCCAACCCTCCTGTCCCGGCCCGCCAGGCACCGAGGGCTCGGCCTCGTGCGCTCAGGCGCAGGGCGGGTACCGCGGGCTGGCTGCGTGCGCCTTTTTCAGGTGCACCCTGGGGAAGCTGCACGCCTACCTGGGAGAGGTGCGCCGGGGCCAGCCGCGCCACGCCGCGCCGCGCCGTGCCATATCGCTGAGGGACATGAAGAGAGACCAAACGCGCACGCCGGCGCCGGCGCCACGTTGCGGGCTGGGAGGTCCGGTTGGGACGGAGGCGAGGGCGCCTCACCCCCCAACCCCTGGGGGGGGGGGCATGTTGTGGCGCCTGCGCGCCCCAGGCTGCGCAGGGGGGGCGCGGCCGTGAAAGCAGCGCCCCATCCAGCAGCTGCAGCCGGGCGGCGGTGCCGCTGATCGGCGGCGTCTGGAAGCCTCTGCCCCTGGCTCCGCCCGGGGGCCCAGCGCCCCGGGAGAGAACTGACACCTCCCCAGACAACAACTGTGCCGCCACGTCAGCGCCAAGCCTTGCCTTGCTGCTTTGACAACCCCAGGGCCTGGGCGCCTTGCTTGACCTCGGGCTCAAGAAATCTGCCAAGCCCTCTTACTACGCGTCGGGCGCGTCCAAGGCGCTGCGCCGCCTGACCAGCAAGGGCTACCTCTGCGCCCAAGAGGCCATCCCCAGCGCCGCCCCGCAAGCTAGCTTCGGCGCCGGCGGCGGCGGCGGCGCGGGTTTTGGGCTGTCCTGCCGGTACGCCGATGGGACGGAGGTCAACTTCGCTGGTGGGGGCGGGGGCGGTGGGTCCGGTTTCGGCGCCAAGGCTGGCGGCGGCCCGAAGAAGCCGAGCTGGGACGGCGGCGGCGGCGCGGGGGGCGGCGCCAACGCGCTCGGCGCGGACGGGCTCTGGCCGCACGTGGGGTCGACTGCTGGCGGCTGCGCGGGCCGCAAGGGCTGCAAACGTGAGTGTGCGAGCCCCCGTAGGCTGAGCCTGTTGACTGAAACCAATAACTGAGGTCACATCCTAACGCTGCTGCCTTGAATCTGCAGTCTTGATTTTGCTGCTGTGCAGATCTCCAAACGGCGCAGCCCGATTCCACACACATGCACCCTGGTAACCGGTGACTCGTCACCGCGCCGCCGCCGATGAAACCTGCCCCCGAAGTCCCGCGCCCGGTCAGCGACGCCGGCAGCTACCCCGAGCGCTTCGGCGCCGCCATGGCCAACGTCGTCGCGGCGCGCATCCCCCTCTGCCTCTCCACCGGCGGCGTCCTCGTCGCGGTCGGCGGCGGCGGCGGAGGCGCCGGCTACGGCGGCGCCCGCGTCACCCCTGCCGCGGGCGTCAGCACGGGGTTTGAATTTCGATTTGCTGTCAACGCGGAGCTCAGTTACAGCCCTCCAGGTGACCAGGTTGTCTACAGCTTGTCTACTGGCCCCAAAGCCTCCTCCGCATTTGCGCCTGCGCTGCTGTCTTCGCCCGCGGCCGCCGCGAGCCTACGGGCAGCGCTGGCGCAAGGCCTGGGCGCGACCAACAACGGCGAGTGCTCGAACACGAGCACGCTCGATGTGGCCGGGCCGCAGTGGCAGTCGGCGGTGCTGCAGCAGGGGGATGTTTCGCCCTACCTCCCAGGCTTGGGGCCGGTGTTTGACGTCGGCGCCAGCGGCGGGTCCCTGCTACGTTACGCATCGCCAGTATATTACCCCGGCCAAGGTGGGGGCTGTCGGTGACGTGCCCGGCATGCGTTGCTGCCCGGGTATCACAAGGTCTGGAGGCGCGGCCCTGCTGGCGCCCGCCCTATTGCCGCATGCCGACGTTTGCATTGCTGTTTGCAGGCCCGATACATGACCCTTGCCAGTCCCGGCTTCGATAGAGCGGTCATCTGCCCTGGCCGCTGCAACCCCCCCCTCCACTTAGCGCCCTCAACACACACATGCACACACACGCACACACACACACACACACACACACACACGCACACACACACACACACGCACGCACGCACGCACGCACGCACAATCCCCCCACCCACCCAACCACAGGCGTGAACGTGTCCACGCTCGCCGTGATGAACACCGAGGGCGTGGACGCGGGCGCCCTGCAGCCGGGCGCGCACTTTCCGTTTTACGGATCGAGCACCCTCGCCTCCAACTCCAGTGCGGCGCCGGACACCGCGCACCAGGTGCGCCCAGCACAGGATACGACAAACTGCAGCTGCTTGTGATTTGGTTTCGTTGGGTGGCCGGTGGGACGAGGCAGTCGTGACAACAACATGCCCCTTTGCTGCGCAACCACCTGCCCCCTGATTCTCTCTTCGAATCAAGGGGAAGGTGCGTCCACTTTTGCACAGCCAGCCGCCATGCCCCCTTCCTGAAGAGACCGCCCTCCCAGCATCCCCTAAGCCTCCCTAACTCTGCCAACCCTGCCCCCTGCTGGTTGTGTGCAGGCCAACCCAGACAACTCATCCGCATACTACATGGCTGTCACCACCGCCCTCCAAACGCCTGCTGTCTTTGCCTTTGACTACAACCCGGCCTCCAAGACGCTGGCCCAGAGATGGGTGTGGGGCGCAAGCTGGCCATCGGGGCCTGCGTCACCTCGGAACGTAACTGGGGTGGCGTCGCCAGTGATCGCTCCAAACGGCGTCATCCTCGTTGGCGCAACACTCGGTGAGCTCTTGCGCCTGGATAAGGGATGCAGGCGGCAAAGCCAAGAATTGTGCCTGATCCCACAACAGGGTTGGCGGGGGTTGATTTCCAGGGATGCGCTGTGGGGCAGGCCTGGCCTAGGCTGTTGCCGTCTTGCGACTCGCCTGGCTGTGAGTTCGCAGACCGCCCACACCCTTGCAGCCCACGCAGGCACACGCAGGCACTGCACCACAGTTGGGGGCACGGCTGCACGACGTCACATGGGATCGCCACAAGAAAAATGGCGTGGCTCAGTCAGGGAGAGCTGATTGCGGCACAAATGTCACACGGCTGCTCCTGCATTCACGTCGCCCGCAGGCGCCGACCGCTGGGCTACGTCCGGCCTGGGCCCCCTGATACTGGCGCTGGACCCCGCGAACGGCACGCTGCTCTACTCCCTGCAGTCTGGCAGCTGCGCCGCCTGCATCCCAACGTGCGCTGGGGCAAGGCGGGGCGGGGCGGTGCGGGGC
>NW_014009967.1:0-5886 GCF_000611645.1 Monoraphidium neglectum
CGGCGGCCGCGGGGCGCGGGCGGCGGGTCTCGTGGGGGCACTGCGGCCGGGAGTGCGGCGGGCGGTTGGGTGCGGTTACGTGAGCGGGAGCTGTCGAAGTCGAAAGCGCTGGAGCAACGGGTGCGGCGTAGCAATAAGCCTGCCATGTCAGAGCAGCCCCTGCAACGACGACTTGTGTACTGGGGACAAACGCGTAGCACAGAAAGTCGCGGCGAGTTGCGGCCAGGCAGGGCGGGGCGCGCTCCAGCTGCTGGGCCCCGCACCTCGTCAGTGTAGTGGCCTGTGGCTGCGCAGTTGGCGCACTTGGGAAACGGGCACTCCTCCGCCGAGTGGTCGTCCTCCCCTTCCAGGGCCGCACTGGTGCCGACGTTGCAGTTGGCGCACGCGCCGCTGCAGCACTTGGGCGGGTGGCCGTGGCGGTTGCATTTGGTGCAATACGGCACCTGGGGGCGGGAACGGGCGCGAGAGGACGGCCTCCTCAAGTGCAGTCCACCGGGATGGGGTGCATGAGCATGCGCCGGCCGCCGGCAGCGGCCGGCGCATGCGCGGCCCTAGGTGGCGAGCGTGACACGAGCCATGCATGCGGCGCATGCGCATGCGGGCGGCCACCCGTCACGCGCCTTGCATTCGTCTACGCTGTGGCCGCGGAAGTTGCAGCGGCTGCACGCTGGCCGCAGGCGGTTCTCGGTGCTCTTCCGCCACAGCTTCTTGTTGGGCCGTATGAATCCGTTGCGCGCCAGGAACACGTCGTTGGCGTGCGCCGCCCTGCATGGAGCAGTTTTGCATCCCAGGGCAGAGCGCAGGCACTGGGTTGTGGGCGCGCGTCGCGAAGACAGTCTTTCGGGACCGCCGCCATAAGTAGCTGGTTTGCGACTGAGTGACAGGTCAGTTGGCCGGCGCCCATGTTCCCGTGATGGGTTGTACTCACTTGGGCGGACCCCCGTTGCTGCTGCTCATCTGGGCTGATCTGCACTCGTCAAGCTGGGTCGCAACACGACGCCGCTGCGCAGGAACTAGGGAAACTTCGTTTAGTTCTCACGTTGTTTCTGCAGCACAACTGCGCTGAAGCGCAACCTTGTGCCAGAGATCTCGTGGCGGCAAACGTGAAGCCGCCTCGCGAGCGTGTTGCAACGAGTGAGTGACTGCGTGGACACTGCACTGCAGTTCTCTAAGTGCAGCTCGAGCCCCGCTACGAACAGAGGGTGCACTAGCTACAGGGCGGCTTCTTTCCTGGGTGCGTGAACATAGGAGGACTGCAACGACTTCAAAGCAATGCTCTGGAGCGTGCCCGCCCCACCAGGTACTTCACAACTTGATTTTGGCTCCGCGTTCAGCTACGGTATCTGCTGTACAGCTGAACCGCACTGGATGTGCGGTCTGTTGCAAACGGGACACGATAATGCTGGCCAACCCATGATGCCCACAATGGACACTGCACTGTGTCGCATGCCGCCCTGTTGGATGCGCATATTGTTCTGCCAGCTGGGCCAGGAGTAATACAGAGCGAGCTAACGCACAACAATTAGACGCACTGTGGCAGTGTGCTTGGAGATGGAAGGGTGGACGCAACAAGCATCAAATCAGGAGGTGAATTGCCCGCCTACAGGAGGATGTATTAACGGCTGCTGCGATCATACCGGCTGAGAATCCACGATTACCTTGAAGAGCTGGCGACGTCTCCATCCTAGCGGCCCATCAGGCTACAGCATCACGCAAACCGGGTGACCAGCAAACCCTCGCAACGGGCTCTTCAGGCAACTCGGCCCTCAACGCAGCGACATCATGTCACTTGGTACATTGCGATGCACTATGGCGAATACCGGATCAGCAGCTTGGAGGAGGCCGGATTGACCACACCACACTTGACACACCGTGGTGACGCAGACTCCCTGCATGGCGAGGTACGTCGCTCCTCAGTGCTTTCAATTGTGATATAATTTGACCACTATGTTTGAGAAATTTGATTCGTAGCTCATGCGATCCGCTCGCATTCGTCTCGAGGGTCTTGCTGATCTAGGGTCTTCTCCCCGCTGCTGCCTGTGGACGATCTCATGCAATCCGTGCCGTCTTTTTGCAGCCTCTCAACTCGGGGTCACAATGCAGCAACCCGCGCATGCAGACAGCCATCCACGCGGGTTGCATTGATGCGTGCAAAGCCTCCCAGGCAGCCAGTCGGAGCGGCAGCTGTGAGGGAAGATGCGCCAGGGCCGTCTAGACGCCAGACGGTGCTGAGCCTCGTCACCGGTGGGTGTGCAAGGGCCGCTGGTAGAGCCCCCACTGACCCTGGCAAGGATGCATCCCCTGATGTAGGTGCTCTCGGTGAAGCGGCCGTGAAGAACCCCTTCCGCACGTCTCTTGCTGCACAGGCATTTTCTTGGCAGGCGTGGGGCCCTCGTACGCAGACCCAGCACTGGAGCAGACGTCGGCAGCGGAGGCAGCAGCGGAGGCGAGCAGCAGAGGGGACGCGCAGGCGGCCGGTGCTGGGGCCCCAGACAGCACCGCATCGGAGGCGCCGCTTGCTGCCGCAAGTGACGACAGCGGTCGCCAACCCCAGCCGGACGCGCCTTCGGATTCGAGCGGCGCCGCTTCGCGAGGGGCAGGCTCTGACACTCCCGACGGCGGCGCCGATTACGCCTCGCCGGCCAGCGACAGCGGCGCGGCGGAGCCCGGCGCGTCGACGCCGACACCTTCTGAAGCCCCCGGGGGCGGGGCCGGCAGCGTCAACGCGTCCACGCAGACCAGCGCTGCGGACGCCCCGGAGCAGCAGTCCGCGCAGCCCAACCCGTTTGCGCTGACGGAGCAGGACGCAAAGAGGCTGCTGGATGAGGAGGACGAGCGGCGGCGGGCCAACAAGCTCAAGCGCAGGGGGCGCCTCCAGGAGCTGCAAGAGGTGCGGCAGCAATGGGGGACGCCCTTACAGGACGAACCCGATTTGCTGACGGGGGCCTGGGTGCTAGCTGGGTTGGGTTGGATGAGGCATGCGGGATTCGCAGCCCCTGCGACTGGCATGGTGGCCCAGAGCTGGGGGCGATGCGCAAGCACCGGCAGAGTTGACTTTCCACGATTCAAGACGGCTGCAGCCCAGCCCGTCCGCAGCAAGCTTGCATGGACGCCTGCCTTGGGCTTCGACCCCTCCCCAGAATGTATGTGTGGGCAGTTTTGCCACCCCGCAACCACCATGCAGCCGCGCACTCCAGGCGCACTCCGCGCACCCATGGTAGCAGCATCAGACACGCGCGAACTGGCGAACGCCACACCCGCACGCACTCCAGATCCGCTCTGAGCTGGCGACCAAGGAGATCATCCTGCTGCAGAAGGAGGCCGAGCTGCTGGAGAAGGAGCAGACAGTCATAGTCCTCAAGGAGGAGGTGGGCACCGCCCGCGTGGGGGCACCTGATGCATGCAGACCCCTGGAAACTGCTCGTCCCTGGCGGATGCTGTGCAGCGCTGCCGCCAGCCAGCGGCGGATGCGGACGATGGGATCGGGGGTTGCCACCAGCGTGCTGCAGCTCGTTCAAGGGGCGCCTTGCACTGCAGCAAGCTCGCTCTGACGGAGGACCGGGTGGCCGCTGCATGTGTGTTACTGGGCCCCACCTTCGCCCGCTTTTCTCAGCTGGAGCTGGAGCGGAAGCTGCGGGCCCTGCTGACCAAAGACAAGGAGAAGGTGCGTGCCTGCGTTGGACTGGGGGTTCAAGGGGCCCTGCACGACACACCCTCCCTCAAAGCCTATGTGCCGCCCACAGCCAGGTGGTGGCAAGGCTTACCCCGTGGCTGTGTCCGCCTCTCTGGTCGGCTTTGTCGCCTGCGTTTGTTGAACCCCAACATCAATGATTGTTAGTATAGCCCTTTGGCTCGCTGCGTAGCCATCACACGCTGCCTTGCCATCTTGCATCCCCTGCAGGCCCAGGAGGAGGCTGCATTGGCGCTGGGGCTCTGCGGCGCGGGCGGCGCAATGCTGCCCTGACTGCCGCTGCTACGAGTCAGCCGCCCACTTCTGCAAAGCAGCGGCTGCTCGGGGTTGAGCTGGTTTGTGCAGGAGGACCCCGTCACTTGGATCCGGAACAGCAGGCTGCGCCCCCACTGCTGTGGTGGCAAATTTTTCCAAAAAATACCCCACTCCTCCGTATCAGCATTATTGCCCTTTAGTTATAGCCTGCAAGCGTTAGTGAACCCTTCTTCCTGTCTGTGTTCCACCCATCCTGCTCAAGGCCACGGCCACCGCTCTTATGCTGGCGGCCACATCCACCCTGCCCTTCTGATGTAAACACGTCTGGCTCAAGACATCGTTGACGCGACACACACGTTGACAAGACAGCAACTTGCACCACCCAGCTCCTGCGCCAGGCGTGCGTCCTGCTGTGTGGAAAGTCAACTTCTTCACCATTCGCCCACACAACCTGCTGTTCCCCCGGCGTTGCCACCCGCCCCGGTCGCCGGCACAGCAGTTTTGGTGACAGCACCGGCCGCTCAGGCGCATGCCTGAAGTGCGCATCCCAGGCCGCCGACGCCCTTTCAGGCCCTGCGCGATGCAGTCAAACGCCCGAAACATCCTATTTGCGACCCCCCTGCCGGGCTTCACGCGCCCCGCCGCCGGCGCTACCTCTGGGCCTCCCCCTCTGCTTGGAAAGGGCCCGTCAGGTTCAGATACTCACAAAGGGGACTCCCGTGTGTAGGTGGGCAAGGGGAGCACCAGCAACAGAAAGAGAATGCATCAAGGGGCAGCAGCAGCAGGCAAGGAAGTGCACGCCGCAACCCAACCAAGACGCTCGGAGGAAACAAGAGGGCAGGCAAGACGAGGGCCAAGGAGGCCAGCAGCAATGCTCCTGCGTGCCTCAAGCCCACCACGGTCCCAGCAATGCAGCACACCCAAACTCCAAGTGCTGGCCGCCACGACGGCACATGCATGACCCAAGGAAGCATGCGTGCGCTCGCTGGGCGACGCCTTCTCGGCACCATCTAGGCCACACGTGCAACGGTGTGGCAGCAGGAAACCGTGCAGGTGGTCCTCGCCCGTCGCAACGCGCATGTGGCGGCACGGAAGGCAGCATCTAGCCAGCCGCGCCAGAGGAACGGCCTGCGCTGCCGCAGAAACACACGGTAAAGTGAAAAAGCCACCTGCCCAGAGCCTGTGGTGCCCCCTCCCCCCCAAAAAAAACGGCCTCTCGCACTGGCCGATGTCCCTGCACCCCCCCATTCCCGCCTTCCGAGGCCAGAGGCAGTAGTGCACATGTGCACCCCACAAGGCAGCGGCGGTGTCGGGGCCGCGTGGCTCTGGAACCGATGCGAGACGCTTGGGGCCAACAAATGAACAACTCAAGATGGGCAAGCAAGCTAACCCCACAGCCACCCCACAGCATTATTACATGCAGCCGTGCAGCAGCTGGCGCTCCTGCCTGTCCATCTCCTCTGCCTCCCGCAGGACGGCCTGCATCTCCCTGTACTTGGGGCCGTAAAACCCCGACTCCGCGCGCAGCCACGCCGCGCGCACCCAGCCGGCGGTGGCGCGGCAGCCGCCCACGGCAACGACACCCGCAGCGCCGCCCAGGACGACTCCCGCCAGGGCGCCGATCACCACGCCCGTGGTCAGCACAATGCCGCCCGAGTACGCGGCCTTGCCCATGAAGCTGGTCGGCTGCCACGCGGCGCGGCCCTCGGCGCCGCAGGGGCCGCTGCTGGCATCCGTCACGTCGGCGCCATCGCTGCGGGACGCCACCGCCACCGGGCAGTCGTCGCCGCCGTTGGTGGCGGCCGGTGGGGCCTCCGGCGTGGGCAGGGCGCCCTCGGTACGCCCGCGGCCCGAGGCGGCGACCGCGTCGTCAGCGATGGGGGCGGCCACGGGCTCCACCACGCACGCGGTGGGAGGGGTGGGGGCCGGCACGGCCGGCA
>NW_014009966.1:0-5886 GCF_000611645.1 Monoraphidium neglectum
GCGCGCGTGCACCCCGGCCCGGCCGCTGAGTGACGGATGGCGCTCGCGCGCGGCGCGCCCGCCGAGCCCATTCGCCGGCCGAGCGCCGCGCGGCGACGACTAATCCTGGGATGACTCCTGCTGTCTGGTGTTAGGGCTGGGGTTGGTACGCGCTCGCTTTGCCTGTTGGGGCCGCTGGTTTCCTTGGGCCAGAGGCCCGCATCGAGTCGGGCGGTTTTGTGAGTCGCTTGAGAGCGAGGTTTGCCTGGGCCGCCGCCGCGCCCCTCCCTTGAAACCGCGTGGCGCCATTCGCCCCGCCCCCGCCCCCGCCGCTCGCTGTGCTTGCGACGCCGGCAGCCGCGCCGAGCGCGGTCCTGGGTGCCCACCGTTGGGCTTTGCTCCTGAATTGCACAGATCGCTGTAACCCTTAATTGGATGTTTTTGGATGTTTCCGCACTGACTTTCCTGGCTTGAACGCTGCGCTGCCTTTGCGACGGGGGCGCTTTGATGACCAGGCAGCCCGGAGAACGTTGCCACGCACTGCTTTGAGTGCGGCGGTGGCAGGAACGCAGCCACCGCTTTGAGTGTGATCCCGTTACAAGCCGACGAGGGCGTCACATATGGGTGCGACAAAGTCTTAAGGTGGCTGGAGCATTCCACAGCCAAACATGCTGAAAAAAACACATGCTCACAAGCAGGTGCGCGCACACAGAGGCGCCCGGCCGGGCGTGCCGGCGACGGCAGCAGACGCATAGCAGATGCACGCGCCACCGCCCGCGTCGCGCGCAGCTAAAGAAAAGCTGTCTCGCGGGCCGCCAGGCTCTCCTCCAGCGCCCCAAAGCTGGGATGCTCGCCCCTACACGCTGCAGCAACCCGGTCGACAGCAGGAGCACAGAGCCCAGGCCTGGCCCTGTTGACGCCCCTGCGGGTCGCAAGCCTGCCTGGAGAGTCCGGGGCCGCAAATTTCTGGCCTGCACGCGCGCGCATGCCCCCGCAGCCCCCACGGCACGCCCCTTCGAACCGCCGCTGGCGCGTGGTCTTTGCAACGAACGGGTGCTCTCCCACAACAGTGGCCGCCGCCAGCCGGGCCGTGAGCACCCGACACACAAACGCACACGCGCCTCGCCGCGCGCCGCGCCCGCTGCGCGGTTACCCTGTCCGCCCGTCGCCGCGCCGCTGCTGCGCCTCGCGCGCCTCCTGCGCGCGGCTGTAGTAGATTGTGAGCAGCTTGAGCTGGCTGGTGCTCAGGGAAGACAGGTACGGCGTCAGGCTGGGAGGGGGGGGTGTTTGTGGGGGGGCGCGTGTGTGTGAGGAGAGGTACGCGGGATGGGGTAGAAGGGCCTGGAGGTGCAGCCGGCGAGAGGCGTGTTTGGGAGCGTCAGAGCACACAGCTGGGCGAGGGACAGACACACAATTGCACTGGCGGCCGCATTTGGCGACGCCGGCGCGGGCGGCGCCACACAGTGGCGAACGCCGGCGCAACGCACGCCGCTCCATTCCTCGCGCCCCAGCCCCCTGCGACGACCGCGAACCGTGACAACGCACGAACCGTGACAACACAAGAGCCACTGCCGGCAGCCCCCAGGCCACGGCCCGTGCGCTCAAGCCACCCTTTGCATCCGCCTGCCCACCTCTCCCCTATGTGCAGCCACATCTCCACCAGGCAGAACACCACCACCTTGCGCACGTCCGGCCGTGGGTGCTGGAACGCCGCAAAAAGCCCCGGCAGCAGCGCGCCCGGCGCGAGCGCCATCAGCTCGTCCGGCGGCGCGCGTGCGGCAGCGCGCTGCAGGCAGCGGATGGCGGCGCAAAGGACGTCCCCGTCAACGGCGGTGCCGCTGCGTGTGTTTTTGCGTGTGTGGAGGGGGGAGGGGGCGAGGGGGGCGAGATTGGAAAAGTTGTACGTGCTGAGAGTCACGAATGATTGTCTGGAGATACACTGAAGGCAGGGTGTTTGGTTTTTGCCCTGCAACAGCCGCCGGTGCCCATTTGCCGGAAAGAGATGACGGCTGCCGCTCATGTGAGAGTCTGCACTGAGCCTGAAGGAGCGCAGAAGCTAAGCAGAAGTGTCGGTCGGCCGGTCCGCCAGGCGATGGCGCCAAAGGCGCGCCGGGCCGGGTGCGCGGCTCCAGGGCCTAGGGTGTCCGTTGCAGGCGCACCTGTGCACTGCCTCCGCTGTGGGCAGCTTGAAGCGCAGGGCCTCGAGGCAGCGCTGCGGCGGCATGGCATCCACTAGGGCCTCTAGGGCCTGGTGGGCCGCCATCAGGACCTGTGGGGCGAAGAGTGTGGCACCAGAAGTGTGTGTGTGTGTGTGTGTGTGTGTCCCAGTGCACATGCAAGATCTGAAGGTGCATGTTCGCAACAAAGTATTGGAGCGGGGCCGTGCCACGCGCAGCCAGCGCACCCCCTCGCAGGCCAGCACCCGCGACAGCCCCCAGCCCCCGGCCCCCAACCGCCGCTGCCGCGGCCCCGCGCCCGCCCTGCCGGCCCGCCGGCTCCCCTCGCCGCCCGCGCCGCACCTCCCTTGACGGGTCCGCGCAGCCGAGCAGCAGCGGCTGCACCACGACGTCCAACACCGGCCCAAACTGGCCCGGCTGGTGCTGTGCGAGCCGGCGCACGAGCGCAAACGCGGCCTCGCGCACGCGCTCGGACGCGTGCTTGGTTGCGGCCAGCGCGGCGAGCAGCACCTGAGGGCCGGGCGCGGCGCGAGCGCGGTGGGAGGCGGGGACGTTTGGCGTGGCGCGTTTGAGGACAGAGACGGGGCGGCCGCAAATGCCCTCGTGCGCTGCGCCACGCGCGAGCGCAGCGCTCGCGTCGCCGCATCCCGGGCTCTCCCAGAGCCCTTGCCGGCGCCATCTGCCCCCAGCCCTGGACTCCACATGCTTCCATCCCAAATTCTCCTCCACCTCAACCACACATATGCGACGCATACACACATGCACACGCGCCCACACACAGACATGCGTGCGCGCATGCACAGAGACACACCAACGTGTGTCCCCATGCACCGCGCCCACACATACATGTCCGCACACAATCAATCAATCACAAACACACGCACGTGTCCAAACATTCAGGGACACACACACTCACACCGACATGTTTCCTGCCCCCACCTTGCTGAAATTGGCGTCCCAAGCCTCCTGCCCTGCGCCCTCCGCGCAGGCCGCCAGCTCAGCCAGCACGTCCTCCCCCGCGCGGCTCTGCAGCCGGTGCACCAGCACAGTCAAGTGCCGCGCCTGGCCAGCGGCGTCGGCGGGCAGCTGCGGTGTGTGTGTGTGTGTGTGTGTGTGTGTGTGTGTGTGTGTGTGTGTGTGTGTGTGTGTGTCTGTGTGTGTGCATGTGTGTGCGCACGTGCGTGCGTGGAAGAGGGGGACAGAGCGCGTGTGAATCAAGCCTTGCTCAGGCTTACAAGGGGATCTTCAGGAAGACTGCAAAGTTGGGGCGCCTGAGTTGAGGGAAATAACTTGTGCTGCTGCATGGCATGATGCATGGCGACAGGCTGCCATGCGGATGGACGCAGAGCAGCAGCAGGGCAAAACGGGTGGGGGCCCCGGCACACGTGCGATGCGCTCACGTCCAAGCACGGCTGCTGCGGGGTGGCGGGCTCCGCAAAGGGGCGGCCCAGCACGTCGCGCTGCGCCTCGCCGCCGCCGCTGCTGCCGCCGCGCAGACCGCCGCCTCCACCATCGTAGCCGCCTGGTGCTGCCACCGCTGCGGCCGAAGGCGACGCTCCCGCATGCGCCACGGCGCCGCCGGCGCCGTAGCCGCTGCCGCCCCAGCTGCTGCCGGCCGCAGGCAGGACCGCCTCGTGCCGCGCCGGCTGCTGCTGCTGCTGATAGCCGCCATTCAACCCGTACGCATCGCCGCCCCCCTCACATCCCCTCGGCACTCCGCCGCCGCCGCCCGCGTGCGGCCCGGGGCTCCCCGCCGCCGGCTGGCCGCTGCTCCCGCCGCAGGCCGCGGCGGCGCAGTCATAGCTGTACCCAGCCGCCGCCGCCAGATCGTCCGAGCAAACTGACTCGGCCCCCCCGCCGCCGCCGCTGCTGCCTGCCACATAACCCTCCTCCGCCAGCGCCCCAGGCGACGGCCCGCGGCTCGCCGCCCCGCCAACGCCGCCGCCGCCCGCCCCGCCGGTCGTCCCCAGGCCGGCCGCGAGCGCCCGCTCGAACGCGAGCGCCTCGGCCGCGCTGGCGTGCGCGAGGCAGGACGCGATGAAAGGCGGGTCTATGTCGTGCAGGCTGCCCAGCGCCTTGGCGGCCATGCGGCGGACGCCCGCGTTCTTGTCTAGCAGCAGCGCCAGGCCACGTGCCACCCATTGCCTGGCGTGGGTTGGGGTTGGTTGCAGTTAAGCAGGGGGCCGGGGGTGTCGGCGAGCACGGGTCAGATGCCGTTGGCTGCCATTTGAGTTGGGATGCGCAAGCTGCAGCCAACGGGCGGCCGGGTCAAGGAGGCAGGTGCGGCGCGGCCGCAGTAGGTTTGGGCGAGGACTGCTGCTGGGGGTGTCGACACAGAGGGAGGCAGGGGGCGCGGGGGCGAGCAGGGCGACCGCGCCTGCCGCGTTGCGCACCGCAGGTGCAGGCTGGCCAGGGGCACGCCGGCCACTTTGCCCTCGCCTATGAAGAGCACGGCAAACTCCATGACAGACACCTGGCAGTGGTGCGCCGGGTCAATGAGTGAATGGGTGGGTGGGTGCACATGTTTGTGTGCAGTTCATGCCGTAGCGACCGGCCTGCGAACAAGCCGGCGGCCGGGGGAAGCCAAGGAGCCGAACTCGCAAATCCGCCCCCGAAGCTGACGAGCGCCTGCGGTGCAGCCCGGTGTCGACACTGCCTCAGCAGGTCTGCAGGCGTGACAGGCGACGCGCCCCACCGGAAGCTGCGCTTGCGCGCCGGCGCCCACCTTGGCCGCCGGCTGCTTCATGGCATCCAGGGAGCGGTTCAGGGCCGGCAGCAGCGCGTCCGCACCAAACTGCAGCGCGCAGCCTGGGATCAAAGATTGCGGTTGGGGTTGGGGTCGGGGGCGGGTCAAAACCGGTCAACACAGGGTTGGGCGGTCCCCCGCGGCTGGGCGGCGCGCGCCCTGCGCACCCAGCCCGAGAGGTGGGCGCCGCCCCGCCGGCCGCACTGCCTCCGCAACCTCCACAGCCGCCGCCACAGATATCCCTCCCTCCGCCTCCCCCCAAAGAAGGCACCAGCTCCCCGCGCACGCCGCCCGCGCGGGCTCCGCACCTTGCAACGCGGCCTCCGCGGCGCCCCTCATGCTCTCCTTCGCCGCGCACAGCTTCAGGAACAGCAGCGGCATGAGCTTGTCCAGCGCGGGCTCTACCGCGCGCGGCGCGGCGCGCAGCGCCGCCTGGACGGCGCCCAGGCCGGCCAGGGATATCTATGGGCGATGGGGGCGTGAACACGTGGCATGTGTGTGTGTGTGTGTGTCTGAAAAGTCTGTGTCTCAAGAGTGTGTGTGAATATGTGTGTGTGTGCGCACGCGTTTGAGGGGATCGGCGGGTGCAAAAGGCAGGAGCAGGGAGCTGTCGAGGGAGCCTGTGGATGGCGAATTTGGACGGCGCGTGCCGCTGCGTTTGAAGGGTCTGACGCAGCCCGGCCCAGCTCGCAGTTGGCGGGCGCTGGCGCCGCATGGGAGCCGGGCTGCCCGCCCGCGGGGCGCCGGAGCATGGGCCTCGCCCGCCCTGCTGCAATCCTTTCCATACGCACACCGCCACGCGTGCCGCCCATGCCGCCGCCGCCGCCACTGCGCACACCTTGAAGTGGCCGTCGTCCAGCGCCGCCATGAGCTTCGGCAGCACCCGCTCGACTTCCGTCTGGTCGGCAGTCCCCAGCCCCCCGCCCTCCGCCTGCGCGAGCAGCGCCTCCGACAGCGCCTCCAGCCGCGCCACGCGCTCCCGCC
>NW_014009965.1:0-1458 GCF_000611645.1 Monoraphidium neglectum
CCCCATAACCCCCCCTACCTGGTGACCGCAGTCCCAGCTGGCGGCGACAAAGGAGCGGCCGCGGGTGGGCAAGGCGGTGTCGATTTTCCTGGACGTGCCGCCTGAAAGGGCGTCCGAGTGGCTGGCGGGGTGACGGCGCGGCAGCATTAGGCAGGCGCGGACGCGGCATGGTGTGTGGGCGCCCGGGTGCTTTAGAGGTCGCCCGTGGATAGGATCTTCGAGTTTCATAGTAACCAGACCTGTGTCATTCGTATTGCTTCCGCAGCCGTTGTGTTGCTGATGCAGACAGACTCAAGGGGGGGCGGGCGCATGATTGGGCAGTGGCATGTGCGTGGCTCCTGGCGCGGGATGGCAAGCCCTCGGGGCTGATCGGGGGTGCGTCAAGGTGGAACGCATGCTCCATCTCCTACTCAAGCCTCACATACACCCAGCTTGGCGGGGCAACACACGACAGTCTGGCAGGCGCGGTGTTGCACTGACACAAGAGCCTGAAGCGTTGACCACATCATATCGAAACGGGCGAAACTGTTGAGGCACCTGCTCTCGAGAGGCTATGGGTCAGTTCCTCACTTCTTATATAAAATCATAACTATCTCACAACCATAGACGCACAATCGACGGGCGCACGGGCCACTTGGCTTCCGGCAGTCCTGCATCGATCTAGGACCCTACGCTGCTGACTCTGTCAACATATACAAACCATATAGTTATCAAAGCTCAAGTTCAAGCAGCCAACGCTATGGCCCGCGTGCTTGCCAGGCTCGCTGTTGGCTCATCTGAAGCGCTGCTTACGGACTTTAAGGCTTGGCAAATAGGCACACCCTTATGTCAGGCCTTGCTGAGCGCCACCCCGTGGCGGTGCGGTGCTGGCGGCAGCACCAGCGCAAACGCACACGGCGCGTCGCGCACAATCAGCCCGTGCGCTCGCCAATTCGCGTCTGCGAACGCGGTGAGTTTTGAGCACACGGGGCATATACCCCGACAGATGTACTAGCCAAATTAACGCATGCACGGGCGCTTGGCAGCTCGCAAATATAAAACGCCTCGCACCGACGCTTGCGTTCCGTGCCACGTCGTGCGGCCTGCACATGCTGCCGTGCAGCCGGCGTTCCAGGGGCGGCCGCTGCCGGCCAGCGTCAAAATCGTCGAGGTGGGGCCTAGGGACGGCCTGCAGAATGAGAAGGAGACGATACCAACAGATGTGAAGGTGCGTAGCCGCCGCTCACCCGCGCCCGCAATCCAGCCGCGATCACCCTCCCCCAAAGGGTAGCGCCTGGTCGGCCGCCCCCGCCCGCGGCCGCCCCTGCCAATCGCCTGGCCTCGCGGCCGCCCGAGCCAGCCACTCGAACTCATGCAGCCTCGCCCCCTCCCCCGCCTACACTCCTCAGTCCCACCACACTCCAACCGCTGCGCACCCTTCCAAACACCCCGGTCCCCTCCACCCCCACCCAACCCCCC
>NW_014009965.1:2131-6558 GCF_000611645.1 Monoraphidium neglectum
CCCCCACCCAACCCCCCATCTCAAAGGTCGAATTCATCGACCGCCTGTCAGCCGCCGGCCTGGCCTACATTGAGGCCACCAGCTTTGTGTCCCCCAAGTGGGTGCCCCAGCTCGCGGACGGCGCGAACGTGATGGGCCGCATCCGGCGGCGCCCCGGGGTGACGTACTCGGTGCTCACCCCAAACATCAAGGCGCGTGCGCGCCCTCTCTGGGGGCTGCAAGGGGTCGATAGCATCAAACATCAAAGCATGCGGGCATCTCAGGGTCGCGGGTGCTATAAGACCCTGCATGTGGCTGGGTGCATGGGCTTGGTGTGTGCGTTTGTTCGATGAATTGGAGCCGCGGGCTCGCAGGAACGCCTCTGCGCGGGCGCCCGCGCCCTTGCTGCGCTGCTCGGCGCAGCAAGGGCCAAACCTTGGTACCGCCGCCGCCGCAGCCGCTGCCGCTGCCATCGAGCCGGGGTCTCGTCCCTCCAGCGTGCGCTGGCCCCCACCACACGCACCCCGCTGGACCACCCTTTCGGCCCTGCGGCGCCAAGTGCCGCGTCCTCCCCACAATAAACACACGCGCACTCAACACACACGCGCGCGCACGCACACGCACACGAATGCACACACACAGGGCTTCGAGCGCGCGCTGCAGGCGGGGGTGGACGAGGTGGCGATCTTTGCAGCTGCCAGCGAGGCGTTCAGCAGAAAGAACCTCAACTGCTCCATCCAGGAGAGCCTCGAGCGGTTTGTGGAGGTGGCAGATGCGGCCAAGGTGGGGGGTGCCGACCAGCCGGCTGAGTACGTTTGTGTGTGTTCCCGGAGGCGCTCGTGATCGATGATTGACGAGTCTTGAGTGTGGCGTTGTCGGGTGTGCAAGGCGCCGCAAGTCCAGCGGCCGGCCGGCGCACTCCGCCGTTTGATGCGGGGCGCGTGCAGGGGGCCGTGCGCTCGGCGCCGCGCCCTGCCCGGCGGCGGCGCCCCAAGATCTGCCAGGTGGCCCACGGCCTCACAGCCTTCCCGTCAAAATCCGCCGCTCCCGGCAGGCCGCCGGCATTCCAGTGCGCGGCTACGTCTCGTGCGCCGCCGGCTGCCCCTACAGCGGCCGCGTCGAGCCCGCCGCCGCCGCGGCCGTGGCGCGCGCTCTGTGGGACATGGGTTGCCACGAAATATCACTGGGTGACACCATCGGCGTCGCGACGCCGGCGTCTGTGACAGCCATGTTCGAGGTGCGAGCCTCCCCCTGCCCCTGCCCCTGCCCCTGCCCTTGTCTACCCCTGTGTGACGTCATCGGTCGGGCCGCATTTCCGAGGCTGCGGTGCTCTCTTGGGTGTGCTGTGTGGGGAGCGTCCCGCCGCCATCGGGCTCAGTGCGCCTTTTCCGGCGGCCTGGGATGCATCGACTGCTCCACTTCCTGCACCGGCCCTGCCTGGGCCGATGGCGGCTGGCGCACTCACACAGGGTCCCGGCCCCGCGCTGGCCGTCCCGACCCACCGCCCCTCCTGTTCAACACCCAAACCTTTCCCCGCAATTCCTGAACCCTGATCTGCAATGCGCCTCACAGGCAGCAGCCAAGGAGGTGCCTATAGAGCATCTGGCGGCGCACATGGTGGGGTGGGGCGCAGGGCTGGGGGCCCCAATACCCAGATAGCCCTCGCGCGCTCGCCGATTGCGCACACGGAAGCTTCCCGCTTGACTCGTCGCCTCGCGCGTATTCTGCCGCGCGCCGCCGCCGCGCCCCTCGGCGCCGCACCCCCACATCCAGCAATTCCCGCCCCCGTTCCCCCCAAACATGCAGCTCTGCCGCCACCTCTGCCTGCTCCCGGTCAACCCCATGCATGCAGTGATGCACGTTTGCACCCAAAACCCCCGCCAAAACCCAGAACTCCCACCAAAACCGAACCCCCCACCAAACCGAAACCCTCCCCACCTCCCACCCAACTCACCCACCCCCCCAAAACACCGCAGCACGACACGTACGGCCAGGCGCTCGCCAACATTCTGGCGGCCATCCAGCTGGGTGTGCACGTGGTGGACGCCAGCGTGGCGGGCCTGGGCGGCTGCCCCTACGCTAAGGGCGCCAGCGGGAACGTTGCGACAGAGGTAGGGGCCGCGCGTCTGCGTCCGCGCCCGCAGCTTGCGTGCCTGTCCACGACCCGCGTGCTGGCGTGCATATTGCGGGGAGCGCTGTTGTGGCGGGCCAGGCTTGCGGCAGCCCGCTCTGGCCAGCACGCATCCCGCGCTTGTGCGCGTCCCACAAATTTTCACCAACGGGCGCGGTTCAAACCCCATCCTCTCGTCTTGAACTTCTCACGCTGAACCGCTTGCCCTGAACTTCACCCCTCGCCTTCATTTATGTTGCCCCCATTTTTTCTATCCCGCAAAGGATGTCGTCTACATGCTGAGCGGCCTGGGCATATCCCACGGCGTCGACGCGGCGGCCCTGGCCGACGCAGGCGAGTTCATCTGCGCCGCCATCGGCCGCGAGAGCCAGTCGCGCGTCGCGAGGGCGACGCGCGGCGCGCGGCAGGGCGCGGCGGCGCGGCGACTCGAGCCGGAGCAGTGAGGCGAATAGCAGCTCGTGCAAGTGCTGCTGGTCCCGCTTTCTCATGCAGTTATGCTTCCTGCAGCTTCCTATTACTACGCGCCATTTTCAGGTGCCCGAGATGCCTGTGATAAGATTTTGCTGCCCTAGTTGCAGGAGCGCGCCGCCGGGGGCAGAGGACAACTGTTGGCGCCACAGTTGGCGCCAGGCAGGACAGCAGCTGGCGGCGTCGAATCGCGCTGCTCCCCTCCTTTCTGTGTCCGCCCCGGCCCCGCTGTTTCGGCGGCCGTTGCGGGATTGCTTGGCCTTGCCGTTTGGATGCGTTCGTTTGCACCCCGCGCTCGGCCCGCAAGGCAGGCCAAGCAAGGGGATGGCTAACCCAGCCCTGCTGCGGCGCGCGCATCTGATCTCGTCAGCTGGGCTGCGTCGCAGCCGTCTTTGCATCTGCATATTGTGAGCAAACCCAACCCCGCCGCTGCCTCGTTTTCGCCAGCTCCGAGGCTCCTCTCTCAACCCTACTCTGTATTGCCGCATGGTCTGGGTAGCACCGACACTGGGACAGTAATGGCATCTGTGTCTGCTTGAAAGTTTTGTGCACCAACACCTCAAGTGGGGTTCAGGGTTTAGGGTTCAGGGTTTGAACCCCAAACCCTACTTTGACTCAACAGGGCAGGATAGCGTGAGCCTCGAGAGACAGTTTATTACAACGCCGTGCTCTTAAAACAGCCGCACGGCGAGCGCACCACACCGCTCTGGCGCGGGACAACTCTGGCGCACGCGCGCCGGCGACCGATGGGCGCGCCGCGAGCAGGCGCCAACAACCAGCCGCTCGTGCAACGGCAGCAAACCTTGTCAGTGCTTGTGTTTCGTACAGCACACGCTCAGCGCCACAGCACGCAGAGGGCCTCGAGTGGCGCACAACAACAGATGCGGCCTGCCTACCCCACTCGCTCGCAGGGGCGGCGGCGAACAAGCACAGAGCAGCAGAAGTTTGGGCTGCCACTCTCCTAAAAAAGCACAAGCACGTGCGCACGTACACTGGCACAGACATGTGCACGCGTGCGTGCGCGTGCACACATACACACACACACACACACACACACACACACACACACACACACACACACACACACACACGCATACTCACGCGAACTTGTACACTTGTGCGCAAGCATACGACCAAACACACACTAACGCTGCGCACACTGAAAAATAAAATACATCAGCAAGCCAGGCCTGGCGCCCCACACCACTGGTGCTGCCTTGCCGTCTCTGGTTAAAAAACGTTGGCTGGATCTGGGCTTTGGCAGCTGTCGTTTTGAATGGGGCAGGTGCGATGAGGTGGCGGATGACCCAGTGCAGCGACGCGAAAGTGTCACTCCAATCAAAGCTTGTTTTGTGTGCAGACGGCGATACAGCGAATTTGTTGTGGCTCAACAAGCGTCAAGCTTGGGTAACAACGGCCTGCGTTCGGCCTGGCGAGGGCGGCGCGGCAGCCCTCGCCGCCCCTGCTGCGGATGCACTGCCGCAGGAGGAGGTGGCCCCGGCCTGCGGGGCACCACGGGGCGCCACCACGGCGCCGGGCAAAATAGAACGCGGCTCAGGCCACTGGGGGCGCCGCCGCTGCCGCCGCAGACGGGCGCCACCTAGGCGAGGCGTTGACGATGACCGGACCGCCCTTGAACCCGGCGGGCGCCAGCAGCTGCGCGGAAGCTGCGATTGCCGGCCCCCGTGCGGGCACCGGCGCGCCTGCGACGGCGCCGTCGCCGCCGCCGGCACGGCGGTTGCGGCGGCGGGCCGGGGCACGCGCGTCGGCTGCGTCATCATTAGGGCCGGGTGCCGGCGCAAGGAGCGCGGCGTTGCCCGAAGCGGCCTTGCGGGGCCGGCCTTGGCGC
>NW_014009964.1:0-3949 GCF_000611645.1 Monoraphidium neglectum
GCGCTGGCGCTCAAGCCAGGGGCGCCGCCGGCGGCGCTCGGCTCCGCCGTCGCGGCCGCCATCATCGCCAGGTATATGGGGTCATCCGCCCCGACCGCGCCCGCCGCTGCCGCCGCCGCCGCCCCCGCACCGCCGCCCTGCTGCTGCTGCTGCTGCCCCCGCTCGCCGTCGGCGGCGCGCCGCCGCTTTGCGTCGTCCTCCTCGCCGCCGCCGGGCGCGGCGCGCTTCGCGCCTGTCGGGGCGGCTGCCGACGGGCTGGCCTCGTTCTCGCCCGCGTTGTTGGCCTGCTCCTCTTCCGCCTCTTTCTCCCTGGAAAGCGATAATGGATCATGTTGGAGTGACGATTTTTGCGGCAGGGGTCTGTCAAATAGACGCACGGCCCGAAGGCCATGCTTGCGACCTACACCCGTCCGACAAGACCGGGCCCGCGCCCATCGGCCAGACTGCGCATTCCGCGCGTGCGCCCGCGAGACCACGCGGTCTGCGCCCGCGCTCGTCATCCAGTCCGTGCAGTCCGGGCAGTCCGGGCAGCCCCCGCACCTGTCCGCCTGGTCCTCAGCCAGCTCCTTCTGCCGCCGCTTGCGCCGCTCCTCCAGCCGCCGGCTGCGGTGTGCGCGCAGATGATGAAAAGGTTCAGGGACAGGGTTGTGCGGCTTTTGCCAGGAGAACCCCGCGAGGGCAGAGGAGCCGATGGCGAGATGGAGCGCGCACGGGGTCGGCAAGCAGAGGCTCGCCAATGGTGGGCGGCGGGACGCCCGCGACCGGCCGCCGGGCGCGCAGGTGCCTGGGGGAGTGGGGTGGGCGCCCCTTCGCCCCCAGCATCAGGCCCATTGATGCACGGCCCCCTCTGCCCCAGCACGCCAGGGCATACACCTGACAATGCCGGGCGCCCAGGCGCAGGATACGCGGCCCGCCGCGCGGCGGCCTGCGAGCGCCGTGTGGCCTGCAAGGGGTGCAGGTGCGCTGGTCGCGCCGCGCGGGGCGCGGGCGCGGGCGGGGCTCCCTTGCGCGCACCTGCCGCGCAGGGGGCGCCGCCTCCAGGGCTCCAGCTCATCGTCAGTGTCTGGGTGCTCCAGGTCAGCCTGGCGGTTGGGCGATTGGGAAGGGGGGGGGGGGTTGTTGGACGTTGTATGTTTGCGATTCTGGAGGCCGTGCGTGAGAAGATGCATGTGACTGTGTCAAGGAAGGGGTCGAGTGATGACAGGGGGGGGTGGGCGCGCGGGGAGGCACATAGGCACTTGGATACAAAGTGCAACGCAGTTGATGCATGCACGCAAATAGTGAGGCGCACGTGGTCGGCCTGGATTGTGCACGAGGGCGCGCGCGCAGAGGAGGGTCCAGAAAGGGCACTCAAGGGACCAAGAGCCGGCAGATAGGGAGAGGCAACCACACGGGAGGGCGCCTGGTCGGTGGAGGGTACATCCACACCTTAATGTGCCGCTGCCTCTCGCGCTCGGCGTCCCGCTGACGGTCCCGCTCGCGCTCCCGCGTGCGCTCGGCGTCCCTTTTGGGGGAATTCGTCAAGGGGGGCAGGGAAGGGCGGGGCACCAAAGGGGTGAGGGCGGGGCCGGCGGGGCAGGGGCGGCGCTCGCGGGGCTGGCGCCGGGCGTGCTGGTTTGTGCGTGTCAATCTTGGGCTGCGGCATGCGCGTATGAAAAGCGGCCGCTGGCGCCCCCTGGTTCGCGCCCGGCCCGGCCCCTCACGGCAGGCCAGAGCCTCATGTGCGCGCAGCTGTGGGGAGGGCGGCCCCGCGGGGGCGGGCGGGCGGCGGGGTTGGTGCGCGCATCCGAAGGGTGCGCATGAGCACGAGCGCGCCGCGCGCGTTGGTGGCTGGGGCGGTGGCCCCGGCGGCCGGGGCGCCACCGCGGCCGGCCCGACATTCTGCCAGGCAGCGCTGAAGGCCCGGCGCACGCAGCCACTCGGCGATTCCCGGTGCGCGCCGGCCTCTCGCTGCTGCCGCTGCCAAGCAAACACAGCCGCTCGAAACGTGGGCGCACACACGCCCGCCGCCAGGGCGCCCACCTCGCCCGGCCTGCCACCGACGCCGACGCCGCCTCGACCCCGCGTGCGCGCCGCCACCGCATGGCCCCCGAGCCCAGCCTCTGGCACCCTGGCGGCGGCCGGGGCTTTCGGGTTCTGCGCCGCCCCTTGCCCCCGCCTGACCCGCCCACGGGCGGGCGCTCACCGCTCGTGGCGCTCCCACCGGCTGAGCAGGTCTTGGTAGGCGCGCTCACCCTCCCGCTTCCGCACCTCCTCCTCGCGCCTCCGCCGCTCCCGCTCCCGGTCCACCGCCGAATCCCTTTCCCTGGGAGGATGCGATGTGAAAGGGCGGCGGGGCGGTGCAGGAAGCGCGGCGGTTGATGAAATGGTGGGGGCGCACGAAATGGTGACGAGGATGGGGTCTGATCGGCGGGAGGCAGGGTGTGCGCGGCCGGCGGCAGTCTCGCGCCCGCGCTACACATTGCGCGACCAGGAGCGCCTGCGGGCGTCTTGATCCTTGGCAACGCCTGGAGATGAGCGTAGGACGGCTCGGCGCAGCAGCAGCTGGCGCCGCGAAACTCGAAAGTTGAAAAGGAAAAACAACTCAAAACCTCAAAAACAGAAGGCTCGCACCTGTCCTCCCCGTCCCGCGCGCCGCCGGGGCCCCCGCCGCGCGCGTCGTCCCGCCCGTGCGGCCCGTCGCGCCGCGCGCCGCCGCCGCCGCCCAGCGCCGGGACCGACGGCCCGTTGCCGCCGCCGCCGCCACCGGCCGCAACCGAAAGCACTTCGTTCACGGCCTTGCTGTGTACTGCCGCCGCCTCGCGCTCAGTGACAATCTCCATGATCGTCTGGTGGGGCGTGGGGGCGGGACGGGGCAGTACAGAAGTTCAGCCGCACGCTGCGCGGTGATCTGGGCCCGTGCGGCTGTCGGCGTCGGCCCTCACGCAGACCGTATTAACCAGGAAAGACCGGACCGCGCCCGTCAGTCTGCACAGTTGCTGGCACACCCCAGCAGCCCCGGCGCTACCACCAATCAGAACAGCCGCGGCTGCACAAATCGCTCCGACCGACCCGCATACCTGCTACCCCATTCGCTACCCCTAACGCTTCCCCAACCGCTACCCCAGCTGCTTCCCAACCGCCTCCCCGACCGACCTGCATCACGAGATCCTCCTTTTGCTCGTCCGTCATCTCGCCCTGCCCCCCCTCCTTCCCCGCCTCCCCGCCTTCCGCGTCGCCGCCGGCCGCGTCGGCTGCCTTGGCCGCGGCGGCCGCCGCCTTGGCTGCGCGGGCGGCGTCGCGGTCGGCCTCATAAGCCTCGAGGTACTTTTGGGTCGCCGTGTTTGACTGCGCAGTCGGCGCGAGATTTGACCGGCCGCCTCGTCAGCAAGGCCGGCCGGGATTCCGAGCTCGCCGCGGCCCCAGAGGCGCCTTGCCGCACCTGAGAGGCTCGCGGAGCCGACCCTACCGCACGTCACGGAAACAGAGCGCCTCCTCCCGTCGTGAAGCCCAACATGTGCACTATTGCAACCCTTCAGAACGTACTCACAAGTGCACGCATGGACGCGTGCGCGCGCACACATACACACTCTCTCTCTCTCTCTCTCTCTCTCTCTCACGTGCAGACTGGCAGCAGCCGCCTTGCTTCGGACATCTGCTCCTGCTCTCCCTTACCCTTCTCCCCCGTACACACTCACACACATGCACACACACACGCTCACCTGCACACAACATGCGCACACTGTGTCTCCCTCTCTCTCACAAGCACACACACACACACACACACACACACCAGGCCAGCAGCCGCACCCCCACCTTGAGCATCAGCTCCTGCCCGTCCAGCTTCACGCCGTTGAGCAGCCGGATCGCGCGCAGCACGCCCTCTGCCTCCTCAAACTCGCAGAAACCGAACCCCTTGGGCGCCTGGGTCAGCGGGTCCAGGGTCGGCTTCCAGTTTATGACCTGGCGG
>NW_014009964.1:4503-6430 GCF_000611645.1 Monoraphidium neglectum
GGGGGGGGAGAGGGGCGGTCGGGGAGGGCGGCGGGCGGCAGGCTGGGGGTGTTGCATGCTGCTGCCGCTGCTGCTGCTCTGCTGCTGATTCCGCGTCATGGGCTGTTTACGCAGTGACGTATCCAGCGCCGCAGCTCCCACAACCCCTCCACAGGATCCTCTCGGCCTCAAACCCGGGCGTGCACGAGCAAGCGGTAGCGCGCAGCGCACCCTGCCGCACGCCTCCAGCAGCCGCCTGATGATCTCGTCGGGAACTGTGGTGGCGATCTTGCCCACATACACGGTCGTAGCCTTGGCGACTGCCGCGCCGACCGGCCGCCGCAGGGCCGGGAGCAGGCCGGTGGGGCCGAGGGGCGGGCCGGCGGGGCCGGGGGGGCGCATGCCCATTTGCATGGTGGGGCCCGGGGGCCCGGGCGGCGGGCCCATGCCTGGCCCAGGCACGGCGGGGAGGGTGGGGCGGGCGAGGGGTCGGCGCGGGAAGGGCTGCTGCGGACGCAGGCGAGCGCGTAGCGCAACCACAGCGCTTTCGGGCATGCCACCGGCAGCTGCCTCTTGCCCTACAAGGGGGTCCTGGCTGCCAGGCAGTGCACTGGGATGTGCTCACCTGGGCCCATCATGCCTGGCCGCGGCCCCATCATCCCGGGGTGGCCCATCATTGGCGGCATGCCACCTGCAGTGGCGAGCCGGCGGCAAGGGGCTCAGTGCTACAGAGCACCGGCACAGCGACGGGGCGGCGCACACCGCATGGGGCGTGGGCAGCGCTGCGCGTTGCTGCTTTCACGGTCTGCACTTTGCGAGCTTGCCAGCATCAGCTGCGTTTTGGTGGCTGCTGCTTCTGTGAGAGGACCTCTGGATCGTGCAGCAAGGCCTGCGCACCCGGCATGAAGGGTGCCCCGGGAAAGGAGGGCATCATGTTGGGTCTAAAGCCATGAGGTGGGCCCCCTCCAAAAGGTGGGAAGCTCATGGCAGGCTGCACACCACTACGGTAAGCTTGCACTGATCTGAATAATTAGGCTTGGCTAGACGATCGATCAAAGCAACTCAATTGAATCGACAATGAACAAACTTAACGTAGCTTAAACGGTACTATCCGAGGAGTCAGCAGCAGCACGAGCAGTATGCGACAGCGGCTGCACCAGCTGGAGCAGCAGCTCCAACAGTACCGTGGAGAGCAGGCCAATCTTCTCGCGGGCATCAGTTCTGCGGTGCAGCATGCCGTTCAGGCGAGTCGGAGTTGGTCTGGGGTGTGCTGGTGAAGGACACCCGAGCCCAACCACCCCAGTTCAGTTCCGCCGACTATGTGTGCCTTCGCAGGCCCCCCACATTTATGGTCAGCGAAATCACGATCTCGGGGCACCCGAGGCGCAGCTCGCGGCGCTCTCGACGCTGGCGGACGCGCGTTGCTACGGTGTGGTGCCCCGCAGCGCGGCGACCGTTACCGGCCCTCAATTGCATGCAGACAGGCTGCCCGTTCCACAAATGCGTGCAGTGAGTTTCAGCTGCACATTGTCCGCCCTCTCGAACGGCCGCAGTGGTGCTGTTGAAGGACTGCGCAGAGGCGGTGCGGGCGCTCGAGCGCCACGTCCACGCGGCGGGCGCGGTCGCGGCAGAGGCGAGTGCAGCGCGGCCGCGGTGCAGTGCGCTTGGGGACCGGCGGCTGACAATCCGTCTTGTCGGGAAGCAGCTTGGATGAGCATCCATCGCTCAACCTCGCAGTACCTGGACTGCCCATGTATATCAAGGCACCAGCGTTGGCCGGATGATGAGTGTCACACGCACACGCATACACACATGCAACACACATACAACCACGTGCACACAACAGGATGTGGAGGGTCTGGTGGGCCTGGTGTCAGATGGAGCAGAGCTGTATAGCGCAGCTCTGCAGCAGGCAGCAGCCCTGGCCGAGCGAGGGGCGCAGGAAACA
>NW_014009963.1:0-4761 GCF_000611645.1 Monoraphidium neglectum
GGAGGGGTGTGGCGGTTGCATGTGCCGTCTGGTTGGGTGGATGGAGAGCGCTGGCAGGAGGGTGCGGTGGGTTCTGAGTGGTGGGCCGGGGCTGGCCGGGGCCGTGCTGGGCCCATGTTGTTGCGTGCAGGGGGGGGAGAGGCGTTTTCTGGGCGAATGCATGGGCGTGTACTGTGCGGGCTGGCATGTCTTTGGATAGCGTCCAGCCGGCCCAAGCCGGACCCGGTGCACGAAGCATGCCGCGCACGCCGCGCCGCGCCGGGGCCCCGCTCGCCCCGCAGCCGCCCTGCCCATGTGGCACAACGGCGGCGGGCCCGCTCAGCTTCAGAAACGCACCGCCGCGGACGCCCCACGCCCACCGCCCGTCCCGCGGCCGCCCCTGCCCCCGCCCTGCAGGAAGTTTGCGGGCGAGGTCGCGCACAACGTGAGCACCCGCAAGCGCAAGGAGATTGTGGAGCGCGCGGCGCAGCTCAACATCGCCCTCACCAACGGCAGCGCCCGCCTGCGCAGCCAGGAGGACGAGTAGGCGGCGGCTGTTCTCGGCCGCGGCGCGGGCCCGGCGCCCCTGGTCGCGGGGGTGCAGGCGGTACGGCGGCAGCAGCAGCGGGGGGCGCGTCGGGCTGGGTGTAAACGCCGCTCTCCAGTATTGTGGGCGTGTGGGGCTTTATTTTGTGGAAAGCACAGCAGGGGTGACCATGACAGCGGGGGGGGGGAGGGCGGGAGCGGCGTGCCTGAGGGGCACCAGCAGCAGCACCAGCAGCAGCACCAGCAGCAGCACCAGCAGCAGCAGCTGGCTGAAGCAAGAACCCAAGCGTCAGGTCGACGCGGGGGCGGGCGCAACGCCGCTTCGTGGCAGGCGATGGTGCTGCCCTCGACAGCGCACCCGGCGGCGCCGCTGCCTGCTAGTGGCGGGAAGCGGTCAGCAGTGGTGGCTGGGAAGGCGGACCTGCATCGCTGATCTCCTCAGGGTTTTTTTGCTGTGCTATGTCTGGAGGGATTCCCAAATTTGGGGGCCAAAAGGTTGGAGAGCCCTGCCAAAGAGTTGTTGCCAGGGGTGCTTGTCCAGAGCAGCCAGCCACAGGTCCCATCTCAACGGTTACAGGTACTCTTTTGTCCAATGACAGCGGCGCTCAAGGTGGGCAGCTCGGCACCCCATGCTGTTGCCGCCTTTAGTGCTTCAGGCAGGTTACAGTCTGTACCCGTCCTTGCGCCGTGCAATACAGATCAGCAAAACTTGTCACAGTATTAGTTGTTGTAGTGCCGTCAAAAAGAGGCTTGCGCACGGCATCTAAGCAAAAACGTGCCAGGTGGCGCCCCTGGCGCCTGCAAACCACAGCGTGTTCGCCACTCACAGCACCCCGCCCAGCGTCAAAACACACAAAGCCGTCCGCGCACGGCCGCCCGCGTCACTGCTGCTGCCCGTCGCCGCCCGTCGCAGATCCCCGCATTCGCCGCACAAACCCGCTGCCGAAACCGACCTCGAGCGCCGCCGCCGCAAAGCCGAACACGAGCATGCACTGGGCCGCGTACAGCGCCGCCGGCCCGACCACGTCGAGCGACAGCAGTGCGTCGCCGCCGCCGCCGCCGGCCGCAGTGCGCTGCAGGAGGTCAAACCCGCCGGCGGCGCGCACGAGCGCAAAGGCCGCGATGGCGCCGCCGCGCAGCTGCGTGTTAGCTGCGTCCTCGCGGACGGCGTACCTGCGGGCGGGCGGCGGGGGGCCGCGTAAGACACGTCAGGTGAGCATGGCGAGGGCGCGGTTTGGGGGTCGAGCGAGCCGACAGTGCATGATGAGAGCAGGCGGCACCAAAATTGGGTGTAGATGGGGCTGCCAGGCGGGTGGTCCGCTATTCGTGCGAGCCTTCAGAACAGCCTCAGCTCAGTGCCACGGGGCGACAGGCAGCGGCGGCCTTCGCCCAAAAGCAGGCTTCACCCATTCCATCACATGCGCCAACCCATGCTGGCATGAAGAGCACACACACACACACACTGCACACACACATACACACACACCCTGCGCACCTGTAAGTGACCCCGAACAGCGCGCAGCACGCTGCCGCGTCTGCCAGAGACAGCAGCTCCCCGGCCCCCCCCGCCGCCAGCGCCAGCGGCGCCGCCGCCGCGAGCCCGCCCACCACCGCGACCGCCGCCGCCTTGCCGCTCTCCGCCCGGTCAGCGTCCGAGAACGCCGCGGCGCCCAGGCGTGACCGCTCGCCTTCCGCGATCTCGTACTCGATCTGGGCGGCCCTGAGCAGCTTCTCGGCAGCTGCCACCTCTGCGTCGGCCAACAGCTGGTTGGCCTTGGTCTTAGCGTCCTCTTGGGCGGCCGCATCTTCCAGCACCGCTGCTTTTGCTGCCTCCTGCGATTGCCATAGGCCGGCACGCGCGGTCGCCGGCGCCGTTTGCTCCTCCACCGAAAGCCGGTGGCCCCGGCAGCAAACAGACGAAGGAGGGGCGCCACGGCACGCACATGCAGCCGCGGCGTGTGGCGAGCAGCGCTGCAGTCATGAATTGCGAGCGCATCCGTGAGAAGCAATTTTCAGTGTCAAGTTCTCACCGAAAAGATCTTTTCGAGCTCCTTCTCTGCAGCCTTGGCTTTTTCCAGACGCACCACGGCCGCCTCGTACCTGGGTATGCGCGGTTTCCAAGGGTTGGCGGTTTCCAAAGGTGGAGCAAATCGGCCAGCTGAGCAGCAGTGCGAAGGGGAGGCGGCTGCGCACGCACAGCTATTCGTGGTTGTTCGGCTTGAGACGAGGCAAGCCGTGCAAACGGGCGCAGGTCTGGCTGCATGTGCGAGCGCGCGCACGCGCGGGCGCCGCACCTCCTCAGCTGCGCCGCCGCCTCGGGGTCGTTCTGCAGCGCCTGCTTGGCGAGGGCCGCCAGCCCCTCCTCAAAGGCACGCGCCTGAGCCTGAGGGTTGAAGGGAGGTGGGGCGGGGAGGTGGGGGCGCTTCTTGGCGGCTGCCATGGTGAGGGGCCCGGTTGACCTGGGAACGTCCCTGTGCTCCCTGTCAAGCATACAATGCATCATGCACGCATGTCCGTCTGATGCCACAGTGCAGAGTCGTGCGGAATATGGCGCGCCGCTGCATCCCAGCTCAGGTGCCTTGCACGGCCGCCGCAGCTGAGCGCGCGCGGAGAATGCGCACCGAATCGACCTCTTGCCCATTGTTGCTGGAGCCTGAACGGATGATACGGCACCTTGAAAAGGTCCCTGCGCATCAAGAAAGGCCACATAAGCGCCCAGCTCGGCGGAGTGCCAGACCGGACACCCGATCACAAGCGCACCGGCCACAACAGGGCGGCAGCTTGCGGGTTGAGCCAGACGCTTTTGTACAGACAAGTTCATGGCGCCGTGCTGGGTGGTTGTGCTCCTTATGTGTTTCAACGAGCACAGCGGGCCTCAGAAGCACGAGACGATTGTGGCCAATTCAAATCAGGACACATGTACAGCAGCAACGCAATGAGCACACGAACAGAACGCCTTTCGGGGTTACAACAGGGCGAGCCATGCTTGGGCCCCTTGCGTTTGTGTATTGTGAAAAGTCAGAGTAACTCCTCAATATATATGCGATACCTACGCTCTGAGTCATATTGAACACCAGCCTTTGACCTTGCAGTCGGAGGAGGCCTGCGCGCCTACGATCTTTTCCAATGAAGGACGCTGGTGGGGATTTAGATGAATCTGAAGCATTTTTAGGAGCTGCACCCAACGGCGTCGACGTGCAGGTGCGCGTGCCGCCTTGCCGCACTCGCAGACAGCGCCGAAAACAGAGCAGGTCGCAGACGAAAAACAGAACAGGTCCTGGGTATGTGACATGCGATACGCTGTCTGTATTGAAGGCAGCAGACTCAGCATGGACTACTCACCCGCACCGCAGGCCAGCGCGACAGCCGATGCGCCCCAAAGCGGCGGCAGCGAGCCAGGCTCGCTTGACCACGGGGCCCCGCCTGCCGCCGCATTGGCGGCGCCGCCGGCGGGATCCTCAACCGCCGCCAAGCGCGTCGTGAAAAAGGTGGTGAAGAAGACCGTGGTCAGGCGGGTCCTGAAAAAGCGTGAGACGGGCGAGTCGACGGACGGCTCCCCGCCCCCGCCGCCGGCGATGGTCGGCGCAGCCCCGCCCGTGCCCGCGGCGGCGGCAGCCACGGCGGCGGTTGGCAGCACGGACCCGGACGGTCGGCAGGAGGGGGAGGTGGAGGATCAGGAGGAGATCCAAAAGATCATTAGCGAGATCCACGGGGAGCCCGGTGAGTCATCAAGGGGGGTGAAGATCAAACCGACCCGTTGGTCGGGGCCTTTGCCGTTGTGCATGAGGAGCTCATGAACAAACATGATGATGATTGAACCATCAAGCCGTCTGCGAAGAATGGTACCGAGGCAGCTGGTGGGAATTTGCAAGGGGCCACCTTGTCGACACCAGCATTGGCTGCCGAAACGGCGCCGCCGCCCGCGCGCGCCGCGCCGCGCCCTCGGGAACGCACCCCAGACAGAGCCTG
Source organism: Monoraphidium neglectum (assembly GCF_000611645.1). NCBI lineage: Eukaryota > Viridiplantae > Chlorophyta > Chlorophyceae > Sphaeropleales > Selenastraceae > Monoraphidium > Monoraphidium neglectum. The sequence continues at coordinate 4,495 of NW_014009963.1, forward strand.
CACCGCCCGCGCCCTCGGGTTTCAACGCCCCAACAGGCGAGGAGTCTTCCAGCGAGGACCTGCCGGCCAGCGCCCGCGGCCCCGCTCCGCGCGCGGCCGCGCCGCCGGCACTGCCCTCGGGCCCAAGCCTTGGCCCCGCCGCCGCGCACGCGCGCGCCGCGGCGGCGCCCGGGGGGCGCGGCGGCCGCGGCGGAGGCGACGCCAGGAGCGGCGGCAGCCATCGCTTCACCGGCGACGCGGATGCGCTGTCACTTTATGATGACGAGG
>NW_014009963.1:4978-6094 GCF_000611645.1 Monoraphidium neglectum
CGGCGACGCGGATGCGCTGTCACTTTATGATGACGAGGCGGCGGCCGCAGGCGGGGGCAGCGCCAAGTTTGCGGCCGGCGCCGCCGCGAGGCAGCGCCGCGCCGGCGACCCGCACCATGAACGCGACCGCCGGGTGTCTGGCGGGGGCGCACACGGCCCCGTGCAGCAGTGAGCCGCCGCGTCTATTGGTTTGACTTTGACTTTGGCGCGACCTCCGCGGCGTGCCCGCCGCCCTGTGACGCGCCCCGCGTGTCGTGCTCGCGCCAGCACCTCGGCACTGGCGGCGCCCGATTCGTTTCAGCATGCGCCGGCTCTGACACCTCGACCCCTTGCTGCCTCTTCACACAATAAGATGTACGTCACACTCCGCCCCGCGAAACTGCAGGGCCTCGCCGTGGCCCGACAACGGCCAGATCTCGCGAGATCTGCTCCAACCCGACAGCGACGCCGCGTCCCACCTGCCGTCCCCCGGCGGCGGCGGTGATGTCATTCGTGCCGGCCCACAGGGCCGCGATGACGCCGCTGGGTTTGTGGAGCCGCTTGGTGTTCCCGAGGTCGCCGCGGCGGCACGCGCCGCGGCCGACGCTGTCGCGGCAGCGGCAGCGGCCGCGCAGGCGGGCGCGGTGGCGCGCACAGGGGTGGGCGAGGAGGCGGCGCGGTCGAGGGCGCTGGCGGCGCAGCTGGCGCTGCTGCAGGTGGGGCGGGTCGCGCGGACGATGGTCGGGATGCAGCTAGGGAGTTGCACTCCAGCAGCCCCCCAAGGAACTCATTGCGCGAGTGCATTCGCACCGCAAATGTCAAATAAAGACCCTATAGAAGTGATGAGGCAGAACGCGAGTCCTGTCCCAGCAGGAGGCTGGCAGATGAAGGGGCACCCGGGAAGGCTGCGGGCGCGGGAGACCCCAGTAACGCCACCACCGGAGCCCGCATGCGCGCAACACTGCCACCAGCCGTGCGCTCCCGGCTGCCTGCACGGCCGCCCGCCCTCGCAGGAGGAGTCCCGGCGGCTGCAGCGGCAGAGCCTGGCGCTGCAGCAGCGGGCGGTGGCCGTCAGCCTGCTGCAGGTGGGAAGAGAGGGGCGGGCGCTTGGGGGTGGGTTGGAGGGCGGCTTTGGGG
>NW_014009962.1:0-3958 GCF_000611645.1 Monoraphidium neglectum
CCCCCAAACATGACCCAAGGGCTCCAAGGTCCAGAACATGACGTACTGGCCGGATGACATCCCCCTGCTGCTGAGCGCCTTCAAGGCCGTCGGCGCTGGCGTCATCGCGCAGCGCAACACCCTGGTGCGCACCCCCCACGACTGGACCATTTTGAGGCCTCGCGGCCGCCTTCGCCGCCGACTGCTCGTTGCTTTCGGTCGTCGCTCCGCACTGGGTCCGGATGTTATGGGACGAGGCTTGCGATGGGCCCGATGGCAGGGCCGTCGCGGTCCCTCCAGCTCTCTGCTGCGGGGGGCCAGGGACTGGGGGAGTCATGGGAAAGGCCTCCGGATTGTACCCTGGCCCGGCGGCGCGGCGCGCCCTGGCTGACGTCATGGCCTACGCGGCAAGGCGCTTCAAGGGGGGCCGAAAGTCTCGAGCCGACGAGAAGTGACTTGGCATCCCTTATGCCCCCTCAATGCAGCGCGCCAGTAGACCGAACACCCGACCAACTCTGCCGATTCTCTCCTTTTGAAAACAGATGCGTGTCGCGGACACCGCGGGCCTCATCAAGGCGCTCTCCAAGCTGCCGTCCGGCACCGAGTTTGCGCCCGAGGTGCCGCAGATGCAGCCGACATACTCGGGCGGGCGCCCGCCGGCGCCGGACGCAACCAAGTTCACAATTAAGACTTGGAATGTGAGGGCGCGCGCGCTAAGTGCCCACGCGCCCGCGCGCGTGCGCGTACCGCGTGTTGGCGATGCGCGGGTTGGGGGGTCTTGCCCGTGTCGTGATTTGGCCCTGGCGTGTGGTTGGGTCTTGCGTTTGTGGCTTGAAGGTGAGGCTTGCGTGAAGAGCAGGGGGTCGCACACACGCACACACGCACATACTCACACACACATGTAGAATTCCTCACACATGCACGTTGTCCCAAACATGCACATCGGCGCACAAAATCACACTCATACACGCATACAAACACTCTCACTCTCTCTCTCTCACACACACATGAACACACACAAACACTCACAAACAAGCACAAACACACACATAAACACATTCACACAACCACACACACATCACGCCGCATACCCTCCCAGCTGGACTCCAAGCGCTGGGCTGCCTGGTCCCGCCCCGACACCGCCGTCACCGCCGTGGCGCAGTGGGTGTTCAGCAACGTGACGGTGGAGCAGACCACCTACACGGCCTGCTACCACGGCTCAGAATTGCAGGTGCGCGGCGGCGGCGTGCTGTCAGTGTGTGTGTGTGGATGTGTGTGAGTGTGTGTGTGTGTGTGTGTGTGTGTATGTGGGGGCGTGCGGATGTACGTGTGTGGGTGTGGGAGTGTGCGGGTGTGGGAGTGTGTGGGTGTGTGAGGGGGGGTTGAGCAGCGTCCTTAGTCGCGCCCGCTGGAGAGGGTGGCGAGCTTGGGCAGCGGTCCGCCAGACTCGTCAATGGCAGCTCCGGCATCCCCCTCCTGCCGTCGCGCGGTGACGCACGTCTCGTTGGCACGCGCCATTCACACGACTATCGCAGGGCAACGCCAACCCGGCCAGCGTGGCTCAGGTGGCCACGGGCCAGCAGCTGCTGGACCAGCTCAACAACGTGACCGCCAGGTGCGGCCCGTTCGAATTTTCGAACCGCATGATCTGGGCTGATCTGATCTGTCGTGATCCGGCACGATGTCATGACCCGGCGAGCGTGCGGCACCCACCCCCTCATCCGCCGCCTCTGACAGTCAGGCCGTCAACTCCCTAGTCCCCTCACTCTTGATTTGTTTGACGGGCGCGCACCGCTTCGCGGGCGTGCACAGCTTAGCGGCAAAGCACGGTTCTGAGCGCAGGGCCTAAGAGCACCTCCCCTCACCGTCGCGCGAACTTCATAACAATCACCGCAGCGCACCCTTTCTCTTTGTTTTCTTTTCTTCACCGTCGCCTGCAATGTACACTGCCCGCCCCCCTCAAGCTGCTCTCCCCCCCACCCTGGCCTCCAGGCACATCCAGCTGGTGTCGTCGATCAGCATCGACCCGTCCACACCGGTCGGCGCGGCAACCGTCAACCGTATTGTGGAGGTGCGGAGGGGAGGGGGCGAGCAACCGGGCGGCAGCGGCCGATTCGGTGGGGGGTAGAGGGTTGGGCAGGGGCAGAGGGTTGCGCCGGGGCAGTGATTTTGGGCGGGGCCAGGGAATCAGGGCGGCCAGGGAGTTGGCCGGGGCATAGGGTTGGGCGAGAACAGAGCGCGGCAAGGGTGCTGCCGCCGCACGCTTTCTGTTCGTTTTGCGGGTCCAGGCGTCCCTCGCTCTTGCTTGCCCGGGGCCCGCGTTGGGCGTGTTGCGCGGAGGTGCCGGGCGGGCGCCTCCTCCCGTTGCGCTTCGCTGCTGCAGAGTCGCGGAGCGTGAAGCTCGCGTGCTGGCTCAATCCCCCCCTCCTCCGTCGCACACACGCACACACACCCAAGACCTGGCCGCCTTGCAACGCGCGCACACACACACACACACATTCATCCAGACATTCATGCATTCAATGTCACATATCCTCACACTCTAACGCGCAGGTCCGCGCGTGCCATCCTGGTGGCGGCGCAGAGGGCCTGTACACCATAGACTGGGGCAACGCGCAGGTGCGGCGCTACGACACCCCAAACGTTGGGATGGGCTGAAAAACAGGGCCACCGTGTGGCCGCTGACCCAAGCAAGAGCTCAGTGAATGACTCAAACTCGCATCATTGTCAAACAGCATCCAATAGTTGGCCCCTAGTGCATTTTTTGAGACTTCATGCAGGTCGTCACATCCTTTTGAAAAGCTCGCCATCATAAACGCCCCTCTGCTCCTCATTCGAACCGACCCCCAGGGTGTCGTCCAGGTGGCGGGCAACCTGATCTTCAATGGTGACATCATCATGACGGGCCTGGGCTGGCGGGGCCAGGCCGCGGGGGGCCAGGGCCTGCAGGCCGTCGTGTCAGCACTGGTACCGCTGGTGAGTCCGCGCGCTCGCGCGTGCACACACACACTCTCTCTCTCTCTCTCTCTCTCTCTCTCTCTCTCTCTCTCTCTCTCTCTCTCTCTCTCTTAACACACACACACACACACACACACACACACACACACACACACGTAATGTTGGTGCACTCCCCTCCCACCCTCGGAGCCCACGGGCCTCATCTCCCCCGACCCTGTACCCGGCCCCGCCACGCCTGCAAGCACATCCCTCATTGAGCCGTCGAGACGGCGGCTGCCGACTCGCGCGGTTTCGTACAGTACCAATCGTGCCACCCAGGTTCGACTCCCGCCCCTAGCGTCATCTTTTTGACACGCTCCCAACAACTGTTTTGCAACCTGCAGGGCCCCCAGGGTGTGGTGGAATTTGAGGACCTCACTCTGTCGGGCGAACTCGTTTCCTCGCTGCTCGGCGCCGACGGCGGCGCGGCCGCCGTCAAGGGGCTGCTGCGGCTGGGCCCGACGGTGCGGCTAGGGGACATGCCGGCAAACTTCACACTGGTCGGGCCCAACGGTGAGTTGAAGCATTCCGGCATGCACTTTGAACCCCGGGGCTTGCCTGCAAGCGCCCAGCAGTTGGTCATTGGGGCTGGCGCGCCGCGCATCGCCCCTCAAGCCGAATTCAAACCACGTGTTCGCGCCTGCATCGCCGCCGCTGAGACGCCCGCAACAGCAGCCCGGCCGGCGAAAACACATCACTATGCTGCCACCCGGCTTTTGCCCACGATCGCCCTCGCCACCCCGCCCAGCGGCCCCGTCGAACCCCCCCAACCGCCGCCAACTGCCGCCAACCGCCGCCAACCGCCGCCAACCGCCGCTGACTGCAGAGCTCGCGTTCAAGAACTTCTACCTGAACAAGAGCGACGGCGGCGCCGCCGGCCCCGCGTCTGGCGTCACGGGCTCCCTCTCGTTCATAGACAGCTCCCTCGAGTGGCGCCCCGCCGCCGAGCGCCGCGGCGGCGGCGGCCCGCCGGCTGCGGCGG
>NW_014009962.1:4212-6133 GCF_000611645.1 Monoraphidium neglectum
CCGCCGGCTGCGGCGGTCGCGGTGCCGGTCGCGGTCGGCGGCGCCGCGCTGCTTGCGGCGGCCGCGGGGCTGTTCGTATGGAGGTGCGTTCCCTCGGGCGCCTCGGCCCCGGCCGCGTGCGCGCCCGGGGACGGGGGAGGGGCGAGTGCGTGTAGCGCTGTTTGCGCGTCGCGCTTTTCGCTCTTCCATCCAGCATTCAGAACCTGGGCTTGCCATGTGCTGCCTTGTGAGGGGCGCGCCGCGCGGTCAACTCGCGGCCAAGCAAGTGCTCAAAAGTGGGTTCTCGGCGCATTTGTGTTGTCCCGTCCCCGTCCCCGCGCCTCGCAGGCGCAAGCAGCGGAGGGCGGCCACTGCGGCCGGCAGCGCCTATGAGGACGATGACGTGACGGTCGTCAAGGTGCGGCGGGGCTTGAAATTTGAATTTTGAATTTTGCCGGGAACTCATGCAATCACGTCACCTTGGATTAATTCTGATTTTCTTGGTGGCCCCTCCACTCCCTGCGCCCCTTCCCGCACTGCCCCCTCCTTACGCAACCCACCTGAATCCCCCCGGCCCCTACCCAGGTTGGCCCCGGCGGCAAGCCCGCTCACAGCGGCAGCTCAGGCCAGGGCGGCGGCGCGCGGCGGCTGCCGTCGACGGCTTACGAGGAGCGGGTGATGGTGTCCCGCGGCAGCGAGCCGGGCAGCGCGACCGGGCGCTCAAACCAGAGCGGGCCGTCGGCCGAGATCCAGGCGGCTTGCAGGTGGGGGGAAGACGCGCGGGCGCCTTTTTCGCGCACACGCTTGCAAAACTCTTTGTGCCAGAGGCTTGGCTGGTTGCTGGCCTTGCAAATGAACACGTTGCTCCTCATGCTGCTTGTTGGGTGAGGCGTGTTGGGTTTGGGAGGGGTCGCCGGCGGGGGCGAGGGTGATGGCATGGGGAGTGTTTGGGCGATAGGCGATAAGGTAGGGGCTGCGCATGTGTCGTCTCACAGAATGCCCTTGTCACGTCACCCCCACGCCCGACACACACGCGCATCCTCATCCCACTCATCATGGTGGATGCACAGACATGAACACCCACATAAACACACATGCACATACCACACAACACGCACACCGACACATGTATCACACGGTACAGACGCACACATTTTGCATGCAAGCAACACACACACAGCACACACACACACACACACACACACAAAAACACAAATGCACACAATTGCGTGTAGGTACGTGTACGGACTCACATTCTCATCCACCCCTACCCTCAGTGGCCCCTAGACACACAAACGCACACATACACAACCGAAAAAGGGGTGTGTATGTGTCCACAAGCACACATACACATCCCAACGCACATACACTCACATCCCAATGCGCACACACACACACACACACACACACACACACACACACACGCCGCAGGAACCTCGTTGCCGCGCGCCCCTCCGGCGATGAGGACGAGATGCAGCTCACCTCAGTCCTGGGGGAGGGCTCTTACGGCAAGGTGCGCGCAGTCCGCAGTCCGGACAGGTCCAGTCCACGTGCGGCTGGTGCAGTCCACACACTCAATGCAGAAATCCGGGCCGCGGACGCTCAGCAGGCCGGGCGTGTGCACATGGTTGGCAGCGCACGCTCTTGGTCCGCGGCTCTGGCACGGCCAGGCAGCGTCGCCAATGCCGTCCAGTAAAGGCGGCAACCGGCCACGCCGCGGCTGTCAGGCGGCATGTGCACGTGACGCCCGCCGTTTTTCAACCCTCAACACTGAAATCTGACCCGCCCTGCGGGCAGCAGGGCGTAGACAGCCCTCGTCGGTAACTTCCTTCCACCTTCGCCCCTGGCTTGAGCACCCCAGCCTGCGCATGAATCTCCTGCTGCCAGCCGCGACGCAACCCCCCTCCCCCACCCCTCACCCCCCCTCCCGAAGGTGTATAAG
>NW_014009961.1:0-5878 GCF_000611645.1 Monoraphidium neglectum
CAATTGGGTTGCTTGAGGGTCCTTGGTCAGGGACAGGCGTGCGAGGCGGTTGGGCCGGCCCATTTGAAGGGGAGCACGTGGCTTTAGAGACAGCCCCTTGTGTTATGTTTGAGAACTGAAAGTATTGAAAGGGCAGATCAGCGGAGCGCCGGCGTCCCCAACATGGCACACGCTGGGCGGCGCCGATCGCAAAATGCTGCTCGCGCCGAGCGGGCGGGCCGCACGTGGCGCGGAGCTGCAGCGGTTGCCGCGCTGGCAGCGGGGCGCGCACCACGCAGCCAGAGGGGACGGGTGTGCCGGTGTCGCCGGCCGCGCGCGACAGGAACTCCCGCAGGTACGCCTCCCGCGGGTTGAGGCCGAACCAGCTGACCACGTCGCGCGATATGGAGCGCTGCGCCGCGAGGGGGAGACAGACGCGCGGACGAGCTTGCTCGCGCGTGCTGTGGGGGTTTGGGCCGTTTGGGAGCGCGCGCCGCGGTCCCGCGACCAGGCGGCGCGTCAGCCGGGGCCTGGTGGTGTTCCTCCTGTTGCTGTGGCCTTCCGGGCGCAATGGGTTCCGGAAACTGCGCGGCTGTCGGGCTGCATCGTGGCATACACGTGGACATGTTTCATGCCGCTCTCATGACGTGGCGTGACGGGGCAGCCGGCGCCTCACCTGGGCCTCTGGCGGCAGGAAGCTGGTGAGGCTGACGTCATTCGGGATGCCGGCCCCCAGGTAGTACCCCAGGCCACTGCGCTCTCACGCACGGTTGGGGGCGCACGCCGCACGCAAAGGTGTGATTGACGTGAGATTGGGTTTGAGCAGCCCAGCTGCAGCCCGCTTTCAGGAGGGAGCCAGGGAGCCCGGGTCTAAATTTCTGGTGCAGATTGCTCCTGCTGCTCCCATCCTGTCCCGGCCTGCCCATCCCAGGCCCCCTGCTGCCCGTCCGTGTGTGAAAGGTGGCACACGCATAGCACTTTGAGATGCGGGCGTGGAGCGGGCCGCCGCCCCCCCCCACCTGTTCAGCGTGTTCCTGAACAGGGCATCGTACACGACATACGTGAACCCATCAATGCCTGAAGTTTTGGAAGCAGGGCAGCAGATACAGCGCAAAGGTGGCGGGCCGAGCGCGCAGCGGGGGCCACGGTGCAACCGGGATTCGGCGGTCACACCAGGTGCCACAGAGTCATGGCCGGTTGACCGACAACGGGCGCCACACCAAGACCGTTTGTGGTTCAACGAAGGCTGCAAGAGCGGCAGCCTGTGCTTCTAGGCAGCAAAAGCTTGCCCCCCAACAGGGACTAAAGGCACACGCCCGTTGGGCGCTCACACCCTCATGCCCACACCGCGACCACAGCCAGGCGCCCGGCGCTTGGGGGCCCCTTACCGCGGTCGACAGGCGAGGTGCCGCCAAAGCCAAAGGGGAACCCGTCAAAGGTGAAGGGTGAGCCTGCGTGAGAGGCGTGCGACATGCAGTCCAGGCCGGGCCAGACCTCGAGCTCGGCGCTGCGTGTTTGCGTGGTGGCGACTGGAGTCTGCTAGCTGCCTGTGGAACATACATCATTTTTGGAGCCTTGAAAGCAGAGGCCGGTTCACTCCAGCAACACAAAATCGCTGTGCAGTCAAACCCAGCAGCTCAAAGCGGCCGGCGCCTGCCCCGACCTCACCCGAGATTTGGAATGCGCCGTCGCCAACCGCGGCGCCGCCCGAGCCAGGCGACGTGCGCCCCGCGAGGCCATCGGCCGCGCCGCTGCCTGCCGCCTCGGCAGCCGCTTTTGGGCGGTTCAGGAGCTTGGGCTGTGCCGCCGCGCCTGGGTTGGTTGTACCTGCGTGCTGGAACGAGCACGTGACACGAAGAATCTCGCAGGCAAGCTTTTGCTCACAACCGAGGTGCGCACCCAGCTGAACATGCAGCGCGAGAGATGGCGTGTGTAATCCAAAGTGACCCACCCAACAAGGTTTCCGGAAAACCATCTGGGAGTCCTTGCGCTGCACAATATCCAGTAGGTGCAAGTGAAAGTGCCGACACGACCAGCCACAGGCACAGCGCCGCTCTTGCCATTGACGCGTGATGCTGGGTCTTGGGAAACTTGCTCCTGCCATCCTAAGCCGTCTAGGCGTCCGAGTGATGTGACCAACTCTTTATTTCGCCGCTTGCCTAGGCAGATAAGAACTCTTGGATGCCCCGCGATTCAGTTGTGTGTGCAAGCCGTCCGCGCGCGGGTACGGTGCGTAAAGAAAAGTGTCATTGTGATGCTGCAATTGATATCACGAAGCTTTTGACAGTCAATTGCTTGCGGTTCAGGTCGGAAAGCAGTTTCCAGATCAAGAGATCGGATCCCGATCCAGCGCTTCCTCTGTTACGTGCCACGCTCGCATTGCAAAAGCCGCGAATAAGTTTAACCAAATTCAGACGACTGATCCCAGAGCAGCACGTAGCAGCCGCACCTGGCGGTGATAATTGCGGAGCGGCGCTGGTGACGCGCTTCACTCCAGTGCCGTGCCGCCTTCGCTGCAGCGCCTACCATATCAGCAGCTCCCCCACATAAGCGGGCACTGCATCACGGTACCCACTCCAACCGGCGCTGCAAGGCCGCGCCAGACCCGGAAATGGCCGCCGCCGCGGCAGCCCCCGGCGGCGGCAGGGCGCGCGCTCTCAGCGCCCAGGAGCTGCAGTCCAAGGTCCTGGACTACGAGTCATTCGTGGAAGATGTGCTGAAGAAGAAGCTCGCGGCCATAGGGAGGCGCCGCGCGGCACTAGAGGCAGAAAGGGAGGAGCTGGCCGAGCTGCGGCGCGGCGTCCTCGCGCTGCAGGCGGTGCGCGGCCGCCTGGGGACCCGCGCAGGCCGCGTGGGGGGTACTGCGCCCGCTCCCGCCCGTCGCGGCGCACGCGCCCGGCCCAGCGCCCGCGCGGGCCCCGCGCGCCCGCCCGCACCGCGTGGCGGGACGAGCCCCGCACCATTTGAGCAGCAGCTGGGTGTTGGTGAAAACGTTCCTCAACTCTGGGCGGGTTGACAACGGTTGATCGGCCCCCCTCGCTCTGCAACTCAACAATCCAACACCCCAGGAGGGCCGCCGCGAGCTCAAGTCCCTGGTCGACCTGGGGTCGGGCGTGTTCTGCCAGGCGCGCGTCCCGGACGCGTCGCGGCTGTTTGTGGCCGTCGGCCTGGGCTTCCACGTGGAGTGCACCCTGGAGGAAGCTGCCCAGCTGGCGGAGCGGCGCCGGGAGGCCCTGCAGGCGCGTTTTGCATGCGTGTGCCCGCACGTGTGTTGCGCCGCACATGCGAGGAACGCGGGGTGCAGGCGGCGTCGGCGGCAGCGCTGCCGGTGGGAGCAGCGTGGGGCGTGCGGTGGCGCAGGGGCTGCGGGTGTGCACGGGGTTGGCTCCAGCGTCGGGGGCCCAGGCCCTTTGCTCCTTTCAAGGCGCCTTGACAGGAGCGCGCTGCGGGGGCGCCCCCCGCACCCCTCCTGTACCTTGCCCTCACGCGCCTTGCCTGGCCTCCTTTCTGCCCCCGCCCCCAGGCCAAGGTTGACGAGTGCATTGATGACGCGGCGCAGGTTCGCGCCCACATTCGCTTCGTGGCGCAGGCCATCGGGGAGCTGCAGCAGCTGGGCAGGTGACAATACGTGCGCGCGGCGCGAGCCCGCACGCGCGCGGCCTACGCGACTGCCACGTCTATCTCTTGAGCCGTGGCAACGCCTGACTGTCGCTTGACCTTTTTATTATGTACTTGAGAACGTGGCAGCTGGAACATGCTGTGCAGGCAACCGTCCAGAGAAGAAATGGGCGCAGTCGCATGTTTGATGTTTAGACGGTCATACACGCACTGGCTGGTTCCCATAGCGGGCTGGCCCCACGGCCATGACTGTAAAGAACACTGGAAGCCATTGCACCATTGATGCCTCAACCCTTGAATTGAACCCTCCATCTGTTGGTTTTGTTTACCGCCGCTGCACCGCCAGGGCGCGCCGCACCCACTGCCTGCAGGCCCACTGCACCGCTGCCTCCACCAGCACCGCCGCAGACCCCTCCAGGCACGCACCCCCGCCGCCGCCGCCGCCGCCGCCGCTGTCGGGCGGCCAAACTCTGAACACATCGTCTTCCCTCGACCTCAGTCGCACCCCTCCCCCGCTCGCGCGCCGCACCTGGCCGCCGCCGCTGCCGCCGCTGCTTCCTGGCTCTAATCCATTGCCATTCCCAAGGCTGGGGCTGGGGGACCACTCCAGCAGCCGCCTGCTGCGCCGCTTCTTCTTCTTCTGCCTCTTGCTCTTCTTTCTCCGCCTTGATCTGCTCCTGCTGCTGCTGCTGCCGCTGCCGCTGCTCCTGCTGCTGCCTCTGCTCCGGCTCCTGCTCTTGCTGCGGCCGCGCTTCGCGCTGCTCGCTGCAGAGCCGCGGGACAGACGCGGCCGGCCCTCGGCCGCACCGTCCGCGGGGCTAGTGCTGCGCCCCGCGGCGGTGTCCCGCGCCGCCCCGGCGGCCGGCTCGACCGCGCCGATCCCTGAGGGGTTGACATCCGGCCCGCGCCCTCCGTCGCGGCTGGCCTCGTGCCCATCTCTGTCGCCGCCGCGCGCGCCGTCGCCGCCGCCGCCACCGGCCCGGCCGCCGCAGGCCTCCCAGCGCCACCCCAGCCGCGCCATCCAATCGGCCATGAACTGCCGGCCCCCACCAGCGGCCGCGAGGAGGCGCAGCAGGTGCAGCCGCAGTGTCCAGGCGTCGAGCGCCAGCAGCAGCCGCTGCCGGGGGGATGCCAGGTCCAGGCTGCTGAGGAAGGCCTGCGGGGCGTCAGGATTCACGGAGGGCGTGGTCAGAACGCTTAAAATATCAGCCGAGGGGACGGCTGATTGGCAAGGGACAGGGGAATGCTGGACGGCATGTACGGGGCGGCGCGAGCTGACACGGCCTGCTCGTCTCAGACCAGCGGATGCAGCAAACCTGCCGCGCAAGCGCCACGGGCTGCCGGCCTGACGGAGCGCTGTGCTGCACCCCTGCCTGCCACGCTCAGGACCCGCCTGCTGGCCCACCTGCTGCCGCAGCTCGATGCCTCGTCCGCCCTCCTTGGCGCCCCCGCGCCTCTCGCCCCCACTGCCGCCTCCAGCCCCGCCGCCGCCGCCGCCAGCCGTGCCGCCGCCGCCGCCGCCGCTGCCGTGCAGGTCGCCGCTGAGCCGCTCCAGCGCCCGCAGCTCTCCCCGCGCGTCCTCATCCTGCGCCAGCAGCCGCGCCAACGCCCCGCCCCTCACCAACAGCGCATTGGCCAGCAGCACATCTCGGATGTCCCGCCACACAACACCCGCCAGCACCAGCGGCGCCGCTGCGGCCGCAGCGCCCGCTGCGTCGGCGCTGCTGCTGCCCCCGCTGCCGGCGGCGGCCGCCCGGGTGGCCAGGTCGCGGCCGGTGCGGCGCGAGAAGTGGCGGTCGCCCAGGGTGCGCAGCAGGCCCAGCAGCTCCGCCTCCCCCATCAGCGGCAGCACCTGGCGTGGGGTGAGCAAGCGGTGGCGCGGGCCACGCAGAAAGCCCCGCGTGGCGCAGGGGATACATGATTGACGGGGAGGGCGGCCCGTGCGGCGACCAAGGTGGCGCGAGCATGGAGCAGGGTGCAGGCCCCGCACACCAACAGAGAACCGCCCCGATGAGTAGCGCGGGCATCAACGCGCCCAGCTGCTCTCCCCTTGTTGGGCCCCCACCCCCTGCTCGGGCCGCGTTCTCCTCCCACAGCCCCGGCCCTAAACCCCCGAAAAGCGCTCGCCGGCGCCGCGCCGCCCCCTCAACCCCCATGCGTGCCTGCTGGCACAGCAGCCGCCACTCGCAGGAGCGCAGCAGGCCCTCCAGCTCCCTGGTGATGTCATCACGCCAGGACCGGCTGCCGCTGTGCAGCCGCTCCTGCAATTCCTTTGGGGTAA
>NW_014009960.1:0-747 GCF_000611645.1 Monoraphidium neglectum
GCAGCAGCAGCAGCAGCAGCAGCAGCAGCAGCAGCAGCAGCAGCACCAGCACCAGCACCAGCGCCAGCACCAGCACCAGCACCAGCAGCGGCAGCCACCCATCCACACGGGTGAGGAAGGGGGTGCCCCGCAGCTGCTGGCAGCTAGCGGCAGGCAGATTGGAGACTCGGCTGCTGTGCAGCCAATACAGGGCGGTGGTGCATGGGGAGCGCCGCTGCCGTGGCAGTCTGGCGGCGTGCAGAACGCTGGCTTTGGCTGGCGGGGGCCTACCGCCCCTCAGCTGCACGTGCCGCCGCATGGCGCAGCGCCGCGCACCGGCGACCCCATCGACAGCGGCGGCTACAACCCCAGCTCGTTTGGGTGCACTGAGAGCGGGCGCTGCTTCTCTGGGTATGGCCACGACAGACACGTCCACTGCAGCTCGTCTGGCCACAGTGGCAGCAGCAGCCAGGGTGGGCATTACGTTGGGTTTTGACTGCAATGATGGGGCTAAGCCGTCCGCGGCCTGGTCCAGGGCAGTGGAAGTGTAGGCGCTGCAATGCCCTGCCTTGCAACGCGCCGGACACCAGGCAAGGCTGTTGGTACTGTTTCCAAGCGTGCATTGTCTTTGCCTGCTTTGAATCTGCGTTGTTTGAATAGAAGGTGCATGCTGTTGCAGTTGCCAACTATGGACGGTGTAAAAGCATTCTCAGCTGCCATCAGAGTCCAGCTGCCGGCTGCGTCTGCTGCTGCGCCTCACTGTGCCCG
>NW_014009960.1:1465-6597 GCF_000611645.1 Monoraphidium neglectum
CAGCCAAGCTAGTGTGCGCATGTGACGGGACGACACACGCGCTAGTTCGGGCAATTCTTGTCTCCAAAGTTTGTTTCATGCAGTTTGTCTTTGGGTGATAGGCAGCTTCACGCGCTACAGGAGCATGGAGGCGTGTTCCCTCAAGCAAATAGGGCACTTTGAAGCATCTGTGTGCGTAGTTATTGGGAGCAGGCAGGACCGCAATCTGGGCGGGCTTGCAGCCTCCAGAGCCTCGCCACCGCGCTACCTGCGGCGCGGCGCTACCCCAGCACAACAAAGGGGGGGGCCATTCTGCGTCGCCTCGAGCATGTGCGCCGCCCCTCTCCGCACGGGCTGGATCGGGCCCTCAATCGCAATACCTGCAGGCCGCATGACGACGGCTGCTACGTGTGGCTTCTGTTGTGGCGGAACCCCTGCGTGGCGCTGTGCCCCCTGTCGGCTAGACCTTGCTGCTAGGTAGTGTGTGCACGTGTAGTAAGCAAGTCTGTTGCCTCTTGAAGTCGCACCTGTGCACGTATTGAAGCGCTGTTGCATCTGTTATAACCAAATCGAGGTACTTCAGCAATCAATGACGTCCGCAATCCACTCAACCCATCGACCCGCCCTTCAGTTGTGCTGCGATCTCAGCCGAGTCTGTCATTTCACGCACGTGATTTCGGCGCTAATCACAGGTTTGATGGCACTTATGGGTGCTATGAGACCGCTACTTTCTCTCCCGGCAGGCCCACGTGTGGCGTGCGTGCCGCACTGGGCGTGCGTTCGCACACGCAGCAACGGCGCTCGCAGGCATTCGCACAGCACTTCCTCGGCGCTCGCCCCTTAGCCACAGCGTATGGCTGTGGCGTACGAATCAGAGCCGCCACAAATCCTGCCAGCTTCAGCGGCCACTGGCAATGAGACACTGGTGGAGGCATGGCGGCGGGGTGTCTCGCATGGTCCCAACGAATGGACGATGTGGGCGCTCCATGGACGCGTGCTGCGACGGCATGGCGCCTGCGAGGGATCCTTGCAGTCTGGCGCGTGCGGCAGGTGAGAATGGGGAGGGGGCGGGCTTGGCCTGGAGCAGCTCGAGCTGGCTGCTGGTCGTGATGGGGTGGAAGAGCGTCCCTTGAGCCCCTATCATAAGCCCACTGCATGATTCGCAATCAGGAAGGGGCGCAACAGGTGCTGATCCCATTTTCCGGTGCAATGGAAGTGTCTATTGCCACCCCGCTGCAGCAGCTCAGCCGTGCGGCCGTCACGACAACGGGCACACCACAATGTGGCCACCGCAGCGGCGACTGCGCACATTTCCGTACCAGCTGCCAGCCTCTCTCTGGTAACATTGTACCTTCTCGTTTAATCGAAATCAACAACGCAGGCTCCGGGAGCGGGGAAGACAGGAGGCAGAGCCGGCGACATTCCATATATTGGCTGTGCCCTCGCCCTCTATAGGCCCAGTCAGTTCGTTCCCGCGTTCGACCAGACCTTTCGAGTCTTTTGAAACATCATCAACATCCCTTGTTGTGGAGCTCCCGACCACGGTCGCCTCGAGCCTTGACTAGCTCTGCAACACCGACCCGCTCGGCTTGCAGTGGGGTCCCGCTCTCTTGAAAAAGCCTGATATCTGTTTCTAAAGGTGCGCAGGGGCGCGCCGTGCTCAGGCGGGCGTGGGCCATGGGCACGCAGCAGTATGCTCACCAACGAAAAAAAACTGCTATTGCTTGCATGATTGTTTGCGTCAGCCGCAGGCTCACGGCGTGCTTCACAACCTGTGGGTGTCTATCTGAGGCGCCGAGCACGCTGACCCGCCGCAGGCTGACTGGCGCCTGTTGTGGGGGAGTGTGCAGCGGCGATGGTGGGCGGCGGCGGGACGCGTGGGCGTCTGGCGCCGCTGGCCGCAGTGGGCGGCAACCTGGCGCGGAACGCCGGCCCCGTGCTGACCTGTGCGGCAGCAGCAGCTGCCGGTGCATTGGTGGCGAAGAGCTGCAGGGTGCGTGCGGCGGAGGGCGTTGTGGCAGGCCCCTAGGGGCGCACATGCAGGTGTATGGGATCCGATTTGGTCCAAGCAACGCTCAATTGCGTGCGACAGCACATTCCTCTGGGCTGCCTGCCGCACTCCGCTCTGCTTGATCTGGCTATTCATTGCAAGCGATCGATTCCTGCAAACATTGTGGCCCTGGCTGATCCACCCCAGGCGCGTACGGCGGAGGCGGCGGCCCTGGAGCGACGCAGGGCTGAGCTGGCGGCCTACGACGCGGCCGTCAAGGCCACAGCCAAGGTGGGAGCATCACGCCTGTACGGGCCTGTGTGCCTGTGTATGCACATGTGCGTAGGTGCGCGCCTGCGCTGTCGTTGTGTGTTTGGTGCAAGCGGACTAGAGTTGAGGGTGTGGTGTGGATTTACTCGGCCATGAATTCTCCTAGGGACCAGCCAGTGCTCGGCTCTTCGAGGCCAAGGGGGGGGGGGGGGTGCAGGCATTGGATGTCCCTCAGCCAGTCCGATTTCCAGGCAATGCCACGGCCTTAGGATAGGTGGTTCAGCCCCGGAAATATGCTCCTATTCCAGCTCCCCCTCTGCCGCCTGGCCTGACTTGCTGCAATACTTCCGCCCCGCACTCCCCTTGTCCTTCCGGCCCCTCCCTCGCCTTGCCGCAGGACCGAGAGGCGGCCTGGCAACAGCTGCTGGAGCAGGAGGGGAGGCAGCGCGCCGTCAAGGCTGTTGTCGAGACCATCTTTGGCAACATTCGCGCCCGAGAGGCGCGTGAGCTCATCGCTGCCGCCCAGGCTCAGGCGGCGGCGGTGCACCAGGTGCGCGGATGGGTGGGCGAGTGTAAATTAAAAACTTGAATACTAATATTGGTGTGTGTATAGAAGTGTGCGCGTGTTATGTGTGTGCACACGTGCTCATCGCATGTGGTGAGGTTGTGGGGGGGGGTTGCGCAGGGACGAGTGCTGACTTGTCGCGCAATGCAAGGGTTTGTGGCACCCGATGACAGGAGTTGGGGCCAATAGTGCAGCCGCATCGGTGTGGCAAAGGGGCCTGCAGCAGGCAGATGCATCCATGCACTTAGGCCAGAGCGGAGGCTTGGCGCTATGCCCGGCCATGGTGCACTCTCTGCTGGCCCTCCAGACCCCGACCACACTGCTTTCATCGGCCCCAACCCGACCACACCGCAGGAGGCCGAGGCCGCGCGCTCCAGGGCTGTGCGGCTCGAGGCCTCTGCCAGGCGGCGCAGTGCCAAGCTGGGGGTGCGCAAGGCTGCGGTGCAGACGGGCGAGTCGCAGATTCAGAGGCGCGAAGAGGTGGGTGCGCAGCAGTCAGGGAGGGAGTGCGGTGTGGGTTGGGTTCGGGTTTTGCTGTGTGCCGCGAGTGGGCGGGTTGTTTGCTGAGTTTGGCGTGTTCGGCCCTGGCCCCAGCAGCGCAGCGTCATCCATGCCGCTGCTCCGCCGTGCGTTTCTGCATCACTCCGTGTAACTACACCCCTCAAACTGACTCATTCCTCCCCCCGCGTTGCCGCTCACTCCTGCCGCCGCACACCTCAGGCGCTGGAGGAGGCCGAGGAGGCGCAGGAGCGCGCTGCCGCGGAGCTGGCGGTGGAGCGCGCACAGGTGGAGCACCGCGCGGCGCGCGCTGAGGCGGCGTGTGCGGAGGCGGCGGGCCGCCTGCGCGCGACCATCGTGGAGGTGGCCGAAGCTCGGGAGGAGCTGCAGGTGGGGCGCTGTGGGGGTTGGGGCTTGGGCCGGGGGTTGGGCAAGGGAGTGTGCAGGCCGTTCAGGGCTGCGCGCGTCCCATTTGATTTGAGAGGGGCTGACCGCCGCCGCACCAGCATCGCTCTTCACCGTTCACGCCACGCCTGCTGGGGCACCCTGCAGCACACACGGGACGCCCTACTGCATGCCATTCTCAGCCGCGCCCATTGGTGGCCTACAAGCGTGATGGATTGCTTCTGCAGGCCCAGTCTAGAACCGCCGTCCCCAGCGCCCATAGGAAGACCGCAGCACACCCCTTCCCCTAACCCGCCTCACGCCCCAACCCACCCCTTGCTCAAGACCTGTCAACACTCCTTCGCCCCCCATGCCAGGAGGATGCAGCGGAAATGATGACGGAGATCCAAGGGGCCTCGCAGGAGCTGGCCCGGCAGCAGGAGGAGCTGCAGGGGGCGGTCACGGCGTTTGAGCGGCAGAGGGCCGCGCAGCGCGCCGAGGTGGTGCAGGAGGAGCAGGTGAGGGAGGATTGGTTTGGCGGGACGTGTGTGTTTGGGGGCCTGGGCCCGCCCTCATGCCCTTTGCTCAATCTGGGTTTGCAGTGCAGCCAGCAGAACAGCTTCCTTCCTGGCATTTGTCCACACATTGACTTGTGTCGCGGTGGCATTACTAGTGACATATCTCATCCCAATTACCCTCCACATTTCAACCAGGCGATGGCGGCGAAGCGTGAGGGCCTGCAAAGGGAGGAGGCGGAGCACGCCAAGGCGGTCAAGGAGCGCACTGAAGCGATGACTGAGTACTTCCAGGTGGGAAGGGGTGCTGCTCCTCAGCACCTGCAGGGCTTCCATACGTTGTTTCGTGTGCGCTGCCTGCCACAAGTTGTGTGTGCGCCCCCAGCGCCGGCGACCAGTCTGCATGCCGCTTCTCCAGGGGCTTCCGCCGTCTCATTGGCCATACCCATCACCTTCCCCTTCCCTGCCCTCGGCCGCTTTCTGCCTCCCCAGTCGGCTCAGGCGCAGCTAGTGCGGGGCCAGGCGAAGCTGCAGCAGCGCGAGGAGGCGTGGTCGCAAGAGTCTCGGATGCAGCACATGGTGCGCCGCGCACACACGCCCTGCTGGGGGCGCAGCTGTGTGGGAGACGCGACAGGTGGTCTTGCTGTGCGGGCATGCCGGCGCCTCGCACGCTCAGCTTCGCGGGCTGCCAGCTGCACGCGGTGCCACGCCTGTGACGTGCCCGCTGTCTGATTGGAGAACAAAAACAGCTACTTTTCAACCCCCACCCACTGCAGCACATGCACACACAAACACACGCACGCTCGCACGCGCACACACACGACACACACACGCACACACAAGCACACACGCGCACGCGCGCGTGCATGTGAACGCTTGCATTGCGCAGGCGCAGGAGCGGGTGGACCGTGAGCTGCGCGCCCGGGAGGGA
>NW_014009959.1:0-5876 GCF_000611645.1 Monoraphidium neglectum
CCCCTCCTGCCACCCCTCCCGGCCGACACCGCGCCCGGCGCCGCCCCCACCGCCGCCCCCGCTGCGGGCGCGGCGTCCTCTACGGCGGCCGCAGCGGCTGAGTTCAGCTCGACCCTGTGGGGTCCTACCTGTGACAGTGCTGACTACGTGTACAAGGACGTGATGCTGCCAGAGCTCAGGACTGGGGACTGGCTGCTGTTCCCTGACTCAGGGGCCTACACGGTCGCGGTGGGTGCCGAAAGGGGGGGGGAGAAGAGGGGGTTTCCTTGGGCGCCGCGTGAGTGTGGAGTGGGTAAAAGGGGGCGTGTGGGGGTGTATGGCCTGCCAGCAAGGTTGCGGCTCGTGGACTGAAGGGCACCGGTGCGCAGCGACGCTGGCGGGGATGGCGTCGTGCCTGCGGATGCCCTCGCGCATGAATGCACAAGCTTTGCCTGCAAAAGTGCAAGCGTGTGCTTGCACCCCAATGCTCGCGTGCACACATGCGCGCACGCACGCGCACACACACACACACACACACACACACACACACACACACACACACACACACAAACACACACACACACACACATGCGCGCGCACACACATGTCTGCTGCCTGCACCACCACCGCCCCCCTGTAGGGTGCATGCGACTTCAACGGCATCGCCATGACAGAGCCGGCCAAGTACTACGTCTTCTCAGAGTGCGCGGTGGACGCACCCCCGGCACCAGAGGGCGACGGCGACGAGTGATGCGGGGCGACCCCGCCCAATCCGGCCACCTCGGCCCAGGGGTCTAGTGTTGTTGGTCAAGGCTCCAGGGTCGACGGCTCTGGAGAAACATAGGAGCAGCGTCTGGCGTGGACTTGGGCCCGGAAGGCTGCACGGCCAGGCCTTGCGCGCGCAGCGTTCCATGCGCGCGCGCAGGCAGGCCGCGCCCTGTGCCGGCCCTGGTCACGGCGGAGCTGCTCTGCCATCAGATTTGTGCACCGGGCCGCACCACATCGATGCCCGGACACAGGGGATGGGCCGCATGACGCATCCCGTGACGCGTCAGATTCCGCTGCGTGCGTGGCGGAGACAATCTGCGTACGAGCCGTCCTCAGCAGCCCTTGTGGCGACGAGCTCTCTCGACCCTTGCTGGCTTGCATTTGACCGACATTTCATGGAATGACAGCGCTGCAGCCCGTCAGCTGCGCTCCCGCGCACATAACCCGTCGCGAACCAACCGCACCCACCCGCTGCAGCGATTGCAGTCGGGCTCTGTTCCCGTAACTTCAGCCCTCAGTCGTTTCAAGTCTCGGGTGTCACGGCATTATGCCGTCGGCGCTCTGCCCACTCTGGCGTTGGTGCTTTTCATTCTGTGGTGGCGCTCCACCTTTTTTGCGGCAAGAAAGGAGTCGCGCGTCCAACTGGGGTGCCACCACAATGGAGCTGCCCCGGCCTGTGAACTGGTGTGCAGGCCTTGATCTTTCAGATGTGCGAGTGCGTGTGGATGATGGGCGCGCCACAGCCTCATGATACATGCCCGCGCGTAACATGCACCCTTTGTGCCCTGAGTGCAGTGCCCGCGCCGGGGGCCCCAGTCATAAGCAGCTCGGCAACCCTGTAGTGCGCGAGCGTGTATGCCGGTCCCCCCCTGCCGCAGCCCGGGCCAGGCGTTATTATGCGGTCTGCTGCCGCTCGCACTCCTGAATTTTTTGCCGCCTTCACGATGTAACTCCCAAATGATGGCGGATGTACCTGGCAGTGCATCAACATGTCAGAGGGTTTGGGCTCACGGGCCGTGAAAGTTCACTCTGCTCACGTGCCCTCACGAAGCAGGCTCTGCTAGCCAACATACTGCAGTTGTGCCGATGACGATGGGCTTTGCCTCGCATCCGCAACCGCTGGGCCCGATTACCTCTTCACAACGCGAGCCGCTGTTTGTATGTGGGGGGCGATCCTGGAGCAGCGCGGCGTGTAAGGGGAGGCGGTCCGCCAGGTGGGCTTCACAAGTCTCAGCAGTCAGTGCAGTCTCTGAGTCAAGCCTTACGACTGCTCGCCCGTGCATGCAACCATCAGAGAACACGCCAGGGACCGGGCTGGGCGGCCAGGGGTTGGAAGTTGAGTGCGTTCTGCGTCACAGAGTGCGCCCCGCAAGCTTTGCTGGATACGTTGTGACGCAGCACCCTGAACGACAGATGTTTACAGTGCAGAGCGCTGCAGAATGCAGACAAATGGCTGGCGTGCCCGTTGTTGATGCAAGCTAGTCTACCAGGTTTGGTGGCTGGGGCAGCTTGTGTGGGATAGTAAAGGGCAGTTTGGAAGTGGAGGGCGGTGGTCCCAGGGTTTAGACGGCGTACAAAGCAGTACAGCATGACGGGTGCAGCTCTCACGAGGATGCACACCGTTTGACGGCATAGTCCAGGCACGCAAAGTGCAGCAGGGGCATCGGAGGGGTAGTAACGACGCGGCCGGGTGTGCGAAAGCCGGACCGCGGATATGTGAGGGAAGGCAACGCCTTGGACGGGTCACTTGCGAGAGTGACCCCAAAAATCTGTGGGTTGTTTGCGTGCTGGGGACGCGAGGGCGGTCTTGTGCTGCGCGCTGCGTGTGTCAACTCTCCGCCAGTGCGTCCCTCGGGCGCGCTCCGGCAGGGCGCGCAGGCGGCAGGCCAGACGTGCTTCGCAAGCCGCGCGCTCAGCGGGTGCTGATGGTGCCGTCGGCTGTGATGTTGACGGCTGTAAACGAACATCAGTACACGCAACCTCAACTGTTGTACGTAGTAATGCAGATTGCTGCGGTGTCTTCCAGGCGTCTTGCAATGCTTGCCATCACATCATGACTGTATCAAATGCGCGCGGTGGCGGCTGCTTGTCATTGCCAAGCATCGGGCCCAGCTCGATTGGACTTGTGTAGCATCTCAATGCGGAAAGCGGGTTGTTGTGTACTTCGGCTGCGCTCATCAAATCTCAGCGAGAGCCCAGTGATTATTGGAAGTGGGGGCAGCTTGCCCAAATTCTTCATGTGCCTCCGACTGCGGACGCCCTGCACTGGGCGCATGTCCGGCAGGGGGGCTGGGCACTGCGTGCCTCACAGCCCCTTGGCACACACATGCAGCGCCTGGACGGCCCTCTGTGTGAGGCCTGCCACGGCAGCGCGTGCGCGGTTGCCGGCCGCCTTTCCGGCCTTGAAGGAGGCGGCGAATATGACGACTCCGACAGCGACAGTGACGATGGTGCAGTGGGGCTGCTTGGCCTTGTTCATGAAAGGGTAGGGGTACTCCCTGCAAGTGCAGATTTGTGCAAGTTGATATGACAGGACCGAGTGTGAGAGTGTGCCTTTGTGTGCATGCACTGCATATATCTGTGGTATGTGAATGTGCGTGTGCGTGTGTGTGTGCGTGTGTGTGTGTGTGTGTGTGTGTGCGCGCGAGCGCGCACAGGTCCCCATCACTTCCAAGATCTTTTGCTCACACGCATCACCGGAGAAAAGTGCTGCACAGTGCTTCAACACACCGTTCTGTGCTGTAATGTGCTCTCATGCACTTCTACCTGGGCCGTTCCAGTCCGCGCTCTGCGCCCACGTCCTCCGTCCCCCATCCACAGCCACGCACCCGTTCATGTAGCCGCTCAGGTTCAGCAGCAGGATGTAGCCCAGGACGAGCGCGGTGGACATGCGCTCGCTGACCCGGCTGAAGCTGCGCTTCCCAGAGATGAGCATGTCCGCCCAGGCCACCACCACGTTGAGCGCGTGCACGCTGGGGCTCAGCCACCAGGGGCGGTAGGCGTCCATCGCGCTGAAGATGCCCTTGTTGGCTGTTGCGGCCTGGATGGCGTGGAACATAATGGAGACCACGTGGGACCCCGCAAAGAGGGTGCAGGACAGGTCGTCCGCCAGGCGCGCCACCAGTGGCACCCCGCGGCCAAGCTGCGGGGAGCGGGGGCGGGGAGAAATCAGACGGGGGAGGGTGAGCGACGCTGCCGTGAGCGGTGTGGCGCATGCATTGGGCGTGCCCAGCTCCCCTTCTCAGAGCGTCGAGGGAGGGAAGCAGCATGCGGAGTGTAGGCTGCTGGCCAAGCAGGGCGCAGCTGCTGTGACAGGGCATGCTGACCAATCAATCATGCGTGCGGGCCGCCCCCCACCAGCGTCAGCCAGCCGTCCGCCGCGGAGAGGCCGAGTGCGGCCGTCTGGAAGGTGAATGTGTAGAAAGTCAGGTAGCGCATGAACCAGCCAAACCCCTGCACACGCGAGGATTTTGTTCAGGGATCACAGCGGGCGCATCGGAGCCGTCTTATCGAGTCGGTGGCAGCGTGCGGATGGCAGGCGAATGGCGGGGGCATGGCTTTGGGTCAGCGCCGGCCAGCTGCGGCCCATCCGCACACAGTGAGCGCTCTGATTATCGGCCGTGATGGAATGCAAGAGGATATGGCAATATGTCCAACTGCTTCCGCATCCGCGCTTGCAGCCGCTGCAGCCGCTACAGCCGGCGCCGCACACCGTGGAGCCAGGCAGCTGCGCCGCTGCAGGGGACGCATGGAAAAGCAAGACGCGTGAGAACCAGAGGAACGCCGTTGTATGGAGCAGCAGCGCGGGCACCAGGGACCTATGGGTAGGCACCGAAATGAGAAATGCCTGGGAATAAGCTTGGCAATGTGCGAGTGTCGAGGCACTGATGGCGGTGAGCCGGGAGATGTGCCACGCTATGGCGCCGCTCGCCACGGCTGACCTGAGCTGCGGTGCCGCCGGCGAGTTGCCCCTCGAAGCGACCACTGGAGCCATTGTGGGCTGCCTCGCGCTGCGAAAGGAAGCCGTACCACTCGGCATTGGCCGCTTGGGCCGCGGGCGGTTGTAAGACTACCGTAGAGATGGAATCGTCCGAGCATATAAGAGCGGCGATTCGCTAAGCTTTTCAGTCTATTCACATGAAACGTCTTCCACGGGCTTGCATTGACTGAAGAGGGGGTAGAAGCTGCAGCAGCAGCACCTGCAGTGTAGCTGCAGAGCATCCCCAACAGGCAGCCATTCTTGCCCTGTGCTGGGAGGCTGAGCCCAGCTGTCCTTGTGAGCTGTTTTATGTATCTGCTATTGATTCGACGCTGACACTGGAAGATGGCCAGTGTTATCTGCGACTCAGTGGCAGGCGGCTGTTGGGCGTTTGCAATGGCCGCCCAAGCGCCAAGCAAGCCTTTGTACATGTGGTAGCTGCGCGTTGCGCCTGTGCCGCCGCTCCCTGCATCATCTAGCCCATCCAGAGGCTGCAACTAAGCACCGAGCCTTTTGACAGCATGAAAGGAATCTGTCTCAGCAGCGCAGGGCACAGCCCCAAAGGAACGGCATATTACGCAACGCCCCTGTTGCACGCTGCACAGCAGGGGCAGAGAAGCAAACATCACAGCCAAAGAAATTTGCACACAGGATGGAAAACAGTGAAGGTTGAGCAGACCAAAACTTTGCTAGACTGCAAGGTGCAGCGGGCGGGAGCGGCTGCGGCTCAGTCGCGCATCTGCGACTCAGCCGCCTCTGCCACCAGCGGCAGCCGCGCTGTCTGCCCCACGGCGCATGACCCCTGGCGTCAGACGAGGATGGGCGCATGGCGAGGAGTGGTGATGAGTCGGGCTGCCAATGCAACTTATCTCAACGCCGCGGCCCATGACCAACCGGCCTGAAGAGCAAGCGCCCAGCCTCCCCAATGGCTGCTGTGCAGGACGCACCCTCCTTTCCCCCCCCCCTGCCACTCCCAACTATCCGGCCCCCAGGTTGCACTCACGATGCCATATGCGGTGCAGACGGCCACGAACAGGAATATGGTGTTGGCGGCCCCCACGTACAGCGACATCCAAACGCCGTCGCCACGGGGCGTCCCGAACTGGTTCAGCAGCAGCTGGGGTATGATGATGAGGATGTCCAGCAGGAC
>NW_014009958.1:0-3721 GCF_000611645.1 Monoraphidium neglectum
CCCCGCCGAATTCGGACGCCTCCCACAAGATCCGCGGCCGAGGCAGCCGCGGCGAGCCGAGCAGGAGCCCCCGCCCAGCGCCCGCGCCCGCGCCCGTCGCGCACGCCGGCAGGCCCGGCGCGCCGCACGGCGCCAGGGGCGGCGCGGCCGCCAGCAGCGCGGCGGCCGTGCCCGGCGGGGGGTCCGGCGGCGGGGTGCCAGCGAGGACGGCTTCCGCCCAGCTTCCCATCTCCTGAGCGGCGCTGACTGCAGACTGCAGCTCGTCCTCGAACCCCATCGCCTCTGCCACGTGAAAAACGCGCCCGGGGAGCGCGCCATACTGCGGGCGCGCAGGCAGGCGCGAGAAGGGGGTCGAGCGCCGCGCGACGTGCGCCGCGGCCGTCCAGCCGCCCGCCTTGCAGCCTCTCGAGCCCTGGCTCATGGCCGCACGAGCGCCTGGACCCCAGTTCGCAAACGCACCCGACGGCCAAGCTTGGGGCCGCTCGCATTGCACAATCACACACACACACACACATGCACATGCAGAGATATACACGCATACAAACACGAACAGCACACACATGCGCACAATTACACATACACACGAACACGTGCACACACACACACACACACCTGCATGAGAAGCTTCACCGTCTCCTGATGCCCATGCGCCGCCGCGCACTCGATCGGCGTCATTCCCGCGTACAGCCGCGCGCCGCCCGACGCAACGGGCGGCGCGGCCGCAGCCGCCGCCACCGCTGCGCCCGTGCCCGCGCCCGGCCGCCGCTTGCCGCTGCCGCCGCCGCCGCCGCGGTCCCCAGTGTCCAAAACGCCGTGACTGTAGACGGCTGTTCCGTCGACGTACGTCACCGGCATGGCGCGCGCCGCCGGCGCCTGCGCGTGCATGTGCGCATTGGTGGCGCCGGCCGCTACCGCATGGCTGGGCGTCTCGAGGGCAAACCTGCGGGGCCCCAGGCGAACACCCGCGTGCGCTTTTTGAAGGAAGTGCGTCGGCGGGCGGGCGGGCGGGGGACGGGAGGGGCCGGCGATGCGGGCAGCGGCGGCGGCGGCGGCTGGGCGTGGGGGCGGAGGCGGAAAGCAAGCGGCGCGCGGGCGGCGGCGGCGGCTCACGAGCGCAGCTGGTTGGCGCTGGGGCCCGTGATGCGCAGGGATGCGCCCAGTATGTCCGCCAGCAGCATGGATTTGCCAGAGCAGGCCAGAATGTTGACGACGGTGAAGCCCTGCGGCGCACAGCGCCGAAGAAAGCGCGGCCGTGGGCGCAGCAAGGGGCGACGAGGGGCACGCTTTGGGGTTTGGCGGAGCCGCGGGCGCCGCTAAGAGGCAGGCGTTCGCGGGTGCCTCGTGCGAGCGGAGGGTGCAGGCCGGGGCCGCGGGGGCGGCGCTGCTGCGAGCATATCCATGCATGCGAGGCGGCACGATGGAGGATGCGCCTCGGCCGTCCCGCGCTGCCAGCCCCTTTGCCCAGGCACCCAGGGCCGCACGTGCACGTCGCTGATCTGGAGAGCATCCACCAGGTATTCCACGCGCGTTTCTGAGACGAATCCTCCAATGATTGACGTCGCGACGCCCCACCGCGCAGAACGGAGCGCCGCCAGCAGCTCGGCGGCGGTGCGCGCCGACCCTGAGAGAGCGCCGAGCTGCACGCAGGCGCCGTCATTGTCGGCAGTGTTCCTTGATACGCACATTACGGGCTCTTGGCCTGCGTAGGAGCCTGCAGGATCTTCGAACGTATGCCCCGTGCCTCCGACCTGGCCCGCTGATGAGGCCCTCGCTGACACCAGCAGCCAGCATAAAAACAGCGCGTTGTGCGCTGCCCTGGCGGGCATGCCAGCCCTAGCTACACGAGCAACACCCATGCCGTGTTTTCACCCCTCAATGCTGTTCGCCATGATTGCGAGCGTTACGCTGCTTGTCATGCAAGATGGGCACTGCGCCAACCTATGCGCTCGGACCGCTGTGATTGGCGATCAGCGTCGAGAGAACGAATGCCGGGAGTGTGTTGGGTGACAGCGACCTGGCAGGTCTGGCGTGCTGTATGATATGCTATTGGCGTTCTAAAGTTCTGTTTCAAGCCTTAACTACGTGATTTTACAGCCTGCTTCCCGATCGGCGCACGACGGGGGCATGTACAACGCATGACGTGAGCGCCCGGCCGCGGGCGCCGCACCGCGAGTGCCGCCCACAATTGGCCGTCGATGCAGCACGATGTATACATCCACCTCAAGGCCCTCGGCTGGACCGGGGTTTGATCTGCCGTGGCAGACCTGCGTTGCCTCGGGAGGCAGGCGGTCCGCCCCAGCCGGCGCCCCCCTCCAAAGCGCGCAAGAGGGCAGCGCAGGCAAGGGCGCGCCTCGGACCCGATCCCGCCTGCCGAGCCGCTGATCCGAGAGCCGCTCCGGTGTGCGGCACCCTTGATGCCTCTGAGCCAGTGGCTATGTCGCCGGCCGCCGCACACAGCCCGTCCCGCAGCCTGCTGCAGGCGCCCTCTTGTCACGTTGACGCGCCAGCGCATGCCTTTGCTCCAGGTGCGCCAGCGCCCGCGCGCCCTCCAGCTCTGATCGCGTGTGCGACCGGCATCCAAGCCAGCCGAGGCTGAGAGCGGCTAAGGGGGCCGCAATCGTTCACGTTTACACGCCCCCCTACCATGACTCATCGCAGTACAGCGTGACCAGGCGCGCACGCCCATCCAAGAACTCCTCCCACCGCGTGGCGGCCGCATACCACCCACATGCCGGCGCGCGAGTGCCAGCGCTAAAGACGGGTCTGCACCCCTCGAACACTAATTTGAAACGCGCCGCCACCCACTTCGATTAAGCCAATGCAGGGGCCAAGTGCCCACCTACCCAGCCGCGTGCCGCGGGGGCCGCGTCCCACCGGGCAGCTGGCTGGGGGCGGCTCGCGCGATCTTGTATCACCCTGAGCGATAAGGGCAGGTGGTGGGAGACGGTTCTCGCAAACAGGACTCGTTCGCAACACTCGGCCCCACCCCTGAAAGCGGGGAGGCGTGCGGCTTGTCCGTGCCCCTGGCCTCGAGCGCCAACCTCTCAGCTCCCCCTGCTGTGCCGGTGCGGGGAGCTGGCGCCGGCGGCGCCCTATCCTGCTCAAGATTTCCCGCGCGACACAATTATTACAAGCGCCATCGGATTATCAGTATATTTGGAATGGGCGTGCTGATGTTTTACAAGATGGCTACATTGGCGCGCACTCCGCCCCGCATCGTGGCCCGACCGGAAAACCCCAGTACCAGAGCTGACCCCAACCTCCGCTGTCCCCCGACGGCAGCCGCGGCAGCAGCTGCTGCCAGCGGCCCCGCTGCGGGGGCAGCCGCCGTGCCTGCCGCTGCATGCCGCGGCCCGACGCCTGGCAGCGGGGGCGAGCGCCCATCCGAGCGGGGGGTGGCTTCAGGATTGAGAGACGGGGCGGGCAGCTCGGCCCCCCAGGCATTTGCGCGCTCTGTGCCAGATGATGCCATGCGCTGTGCGGCGCGGGGTGGGCGGCTCCCTGGCAAATGTTGTAGTGTACAAAGCCCATGCGGGGCCCGCAGGCCCACGCGTGCCTCCTCCGCTGGCACAAGGCAGGCGGGGCGCGCCCTGAAAAGGCCCCTAGTAGGCAGGCGGCAAGTGGGCATGGGAGCGGGGAGCGATTCCGCACTGTTCAGGCTGGCGGGGCTGGGGGAGCCCTGCAGCCGCACGCTCAAAACGGTACACGCGTGGCGAGGCGG
>NW_014009958.1:4238-6392 GCF_000611645.1 Monoraphidium neglectum
GGTGCGCCGCCCGCCGTGGCAGGCCTGGCTGGGGTGGGCGGCGTAACGCTTCACACTTGGAATCATCGATTATCCTAGGACTGCCCTCGGACGCGAGGCCCTCATGAAAACCCCTGCCTCGAAAACGTAGATGCGAGCGCACAAATCGAATCATCGACAAAGCTGGTCCGCCCAGGCCCGGCGGGGCCGGCGCGCCGCGCGGGCCCCTGCGCCTCCGCTGGCGGCGCTACGAACGGGCGCCCTCGGCGCGGGTTGCTTGAGGATATGTGAGAGTCGAGTCGGACATCAGGATGAAGAGGGGGTGCAATTGGGCGCATCAATCGGGCGGGGCGCGGGCCAAGAGCGCAGCCCGCAAGCGGCACTTGGTGGGGCGACGAGCCTCCCTCTGTCCCGCTGGTCCTAGGGACGTTGAAATAGGGCCACAGCTAGTAACTGTGGCGGCGGGCAGGAGCATCACCCATTGCGCCGAGCGTGCACGCCTGCAAGGCGACGTGGGAGCTGCCTGGAAGAGGTGACGGCCAGCTTGGATGAATATTTAAGGAACAAGCAGTAAAGCGTCTAGTATTTTATACATGGGGACGATCGAGGCTGCGGCTGGGCGGCCCCTGCAAAGGGCCGGAGGAGCGAATGCCGCGCCTAGGCAAAGGCCTGGGCTGCGGCAAAACGAATATGGGCCGCGCGAGGCCGTGCGCGCTCTCGCGCGCCTTTGAACAATGAGACCGCCGCAGCGGCAAACAAACGCGCTCGAGCGCCGGTTGGAATGCCAGGCTAGGGCGGCGCGCGCAGCTAGGGCGGCGGGGGGCAAGGTGACGTGGCGTCGCGGCACGCACACCCTCAAAGGGGCGAAAACGTGGATGTCCGCTTTTCAAAGCGAAGCAAGTACGGGCCAAAGGTGGAGGCCCTTGCTTCTGGCAGCGCCGCTGGCTCCCGGGTATACTTCAATCCTGCAGCGCCCGCGTGACAAGCCTACATGCTGCCGTGCCCTTGGCGCCGAATGCGCGCGTCAGGGCACGGCGCCATCAAAACGAAACGCGTCGGCGGGCCCGTGGTCTGCGCCGTGTCGTGCAAACCTTCAAGCCGTATGGCGGCACGGTGCCCGGGGTGCTGGGTGTTACCAAGAGCCCTCCTCCTGCTGTGATTGCCGGCACATGGGGGTTGCGGCAAATGTGTGGGTATGTGGGTAAGTGGGTGAGTGTGTGGGGGGGGGACTTGCCTGTGTGATTCTGTCAGCCGGCCCAACGGGATGCTCGCCACATCAGCGGGTTGTGGGCGAGTCAAGTGCTGAGCAATTCCAGTCCCAGCCGCCGAGCCGCAATGGAAAATCCTTGCGCTCTCATGCAGGAGCGTGCCTGCGCCGCGGGCAGGCGTCAAGCCAGCCGCCTGTTTCTCGCCTAATGTACAGCCCTACCTGCTCCGCCCCCTGCTGCGCCCTGCACCCCTCTGCTCGCCCCTCGCTGCCGCCAGCGCTCCAACTCCCTCACCTTCACCACACGCGCCTTCTCAAGAATAAACTTGCCTAGGCAGTTGTAAGGGGAGCGCGTTTCGCAGTACTCAGGCGCCAGCAGCGTGTGCATGCGCGCTCACGCACACGGAAACACACCCGCAACCCATGCCGCACGCAACACTCATCCAGCTTGGGCTGAGACAGCAATTCATGGGAACATGGGGTTTTGGACAAGTTGGCACAGGTCGGATCCATCAGAGGCGATTTCGAGCCCAGTGCCTCAGTGCTTACCCTCCTTGTACTTCTGGCTCTGCTCGTATGCCATTTCGTACTTCCAGCCGAGGTTGGTGCCGCACACTGAGCAGGCAATGTCGGCCACAGTGTGGAGGCCTGCATAGCCAGTGTGTGTGTGTGTGTGTGTGTGTGTGCGCGTGCGTGCGTGCGTGTGCGAGTGCGTGGGTGTGCGGAGGGGTGGAACCATGATACATGGCGGACAGGGTTGGCACGACAAAAACACGACTGATTTGGTAGGTCGAGAGCCGTCAGCTTGTGTGTTTCTGGCACAGGCGAGCGGCGGTGCAAGGTGTCGTCAGGGGACGGAAGCAGCGGCCAACCCAGGCGGGCCGGTGGGTGGAGGAATGAGGGCTCTGGGGGAAGCCTGGGTGGAGAGGGGTGGTCAAGCAGGGAAAATGGGGTGCAAAGATAGATAG
>NW_014009957.1:0-5875 GCF_000611645.1 Monoraphidium neglectum
GCCTCGCCCTGCTGCACCCCACCATCGTGCACAGGCGCGTCGGCGCCGGCGGCGTCGAGGGGGCATGCGTGTGCGCGTGGTTTCGGCGTGTGTACACGCAGGGCTGCTGCGAGCTGGGCGAACGTGCAAAGGCTTGCGGTGCATGCCAAGTGCAGCAAAGCAGCGTATTTTGACCACCAAGTGCTCCCCTTGAGATGGGCTTGCTACAAGGTCTTGGGACCGACAAAAGCCGTCAGCACGATCGACTGCTGACCATCCAAATGCTCCGTTACCTTGCTGCTCCCGTACATGCCCGGCGTGCACCGCGCGCTGCCACTCCCCCTCTTCACCTGGCAGGGACCTCAAGCCGCAGAACGTGCTGCTCAGCACATCAGGTGTTGCAAAGATTGCAGAGTGAGCGCCCCGCCTGGCACCCCCTGCCTGCATAGACCCGGATGGGAACCTATTTCGCAGCTGTGGGCCTGTGCAGATGTCGAATGCGCTGCCGCGAGTGGCATCGCTGCTCGGCAGTGCGCCGTTGTGCTGGCCAAGCAATGAAACCGACAAGCTGCTTGTCCTTGTCAGACCACGCACACGTGCTGTTGCCTGCCCTCCATGCCGCAGCTTTGGCATCAGCCAGATGAAGGCGGAGACATATGTGAGCGGATGCTTGAGGTTTGACTGGGTTTGACCGGGATTCAACCAGGAATTGACTGGATTTTGACCGGTATTTGACTGGAATTTGCCTGGGTTTTGACTTGGTTTTAACTGGGGTTTGACCCGGCTTTGGGTTTTGCTGGGCGGGCCGCGCGAGCCGACTGCAATTATGCAAAGTAATTGCTGGAGCTGCTTGCCATGCACAACATCAGGTCCCAGCCTGGCAGCGGGTGCCAGGAGGGCTTCTCCAGCCGCCCGCTGCACCCATTGCACTGCTGCGTTTCCTGCACCCAACACTGTTGGGATGCGTCATTGGCAGCAACCCTGCGCCCCCAATCAGACACCTGGCTCATTGCGCGACATGCTGGCGCCCTGTCTCCCACCAGAACCCACCCACCGCACCCAACCACTGCACCCACCCACTACACCCACCCACTGCACCCACCAAACGCTCTGCGGCTGCTGTGTGACAGCTGGCAACAGCGGCATCACAGGCCGGCACAGTCACCTACATGGTGGGCTGCTTGCTTGAAATCCCCTCTTGTGTCGTGCAGGGATGGCTGCACCCCTTGTTTGTTGCGTCCCTTTGCCGCAGCTAGCGGGCCCCACAGCAGGTGCCGCAGGCTGCCGCCACCCATGCACGCCCCCTGGCTTGCCTGCATCTCAGTATCGAGTTGGGCAGCCCTTCATCCCGGCCAGCAGCAAAAAGATTGAGAACCAGCAGTCACCACTATCGCATCCGATCGGCAAAAAATAATTGTGTGTGCAGGCGCCCGAGTGCTTCACCGCGGGCGGCGTGGCCGGCCACAAGGTGTCCGAGAAGAGTGACGTGTACAGCCTCGCCGTCATCATGTGGGAAATGCTGACAGGTGACGACGTACGCATGTATGACT
This sequence comes from Monoraphidium neglectum, assembly GCF_000611645.1. Taxonomy (NCBI): domain Eukaryota; kingdom Viridiplantae; phylum Chlorophyta; class Chlorophyceae; order Sphaeropleales; family Selenastraceae; genus Monoraphidium; species Monoraphidium neglectum. Next base: position 1,530 of record NW_014009957.1, read on the forward strand.
ACGATCAGCCGCTAGTTGCACAGCAGGCCTGCGTGTATGTGCTGTTGAGTGGTTTCCACTCCTCTCGGGCGCTTCGCATAGCAGAGCAGCAGGCAGGGAGGCTCGCTCGAGGCTGCGCAAAATCAGGCAGCGCCATCACTGCTGGGCTCACTTGTGCAGGCTGTACCTTGCGTGGGAGCGGCGCCGCTGCCGGCGCGGGTGTGCCGCCGCTTCACAATGCGTTGAATGGAAGCATGCATGGCCCGCACTGCCCTGTGTCGGCAAAGCGCACGCCCTGACACATGCGACCCTCACCTCTTCACACTACCTCCCCAAACCCCGGCCTTCCCAGGGATGCGGCCTTGGGCAGAGTACAGCCATCAGATGGCCATCATCTATCAGGTAATTGAGTATCATCAACCTACAAAAGTGATGTAGCCGCCCGATCTGTATGCAACTGAATTCCGAGCAACGCCTGCGGGTGCTCAGGGCACGCGCTTGCGCTGACTGAGCCGGGCAGCACTTGATTCTTGGCGGGGGCTGAAAGTGCCGCGGCGCTGGAGGCACTGCCCAGCACAAACACGACCTGCGCGCTTGATTCAGGAGGCTCCCACCATAGCGCTTCAGGCATTCCACGCAACACCCAGCGTTCATTGCTCCTGCAGCATGCGCCCTGCTGCAGGAATGCTTTGCGCTCACACTGCAGCGCGGCTCTTCACGCCCCCTGCCTTCACACACCCCCCCTCTTGCCCCGCCAGGTGGTGCAATGCGACAGGCGGCCCCCCTGGCCCAAGTGAGCGCTGCAGCACTTGTATTACGCCTTGCAAGACTGTGCAGGCGGGCCCCGTCATATAATCCACACATGGAGTGATGATGCTGCTCTTGTTGGTTTGAACCTGCACCCCCGTTATTGTTTCGCCCCGCGGGCGCCTGCACAGCTGGCTGCATGGCTACCTTGCCTGCCGTGGGCCCCGACATCTGAAGGGCAGGGGCTCCTTTGCTCCCCGCAAGACTGCTCGGCTTTGCCTTCATGGTCGTCCGCCACCACACACACAGGTATTGCCCCGCGCCAGAAGCTGTCAGGAAGCTGGTGACGGCCTGCTGGCGCCGCAACCCCAGGTGCGTCTTCATGCAAAGGCATCCATTGCGGCCTATTAAGATATGCTCTGCAGGGTAAATGCAGCGACGGGCTCTGATTTTCACGGTAGCTGAGCACCTGCACCCAACACACACAGGTACTGTTAGCCAGGCCCGTGATTCATCTCTGCCGGCTTTATTTCTGTGTAACATCCCTGTTTAACCTTCCAACGCAGGGAGCGCCCCAGCGCGGCCGACGTGCTCAAGCGCCTGGAGGCGATGCTGAGGCAGCTGCCCTCGCCGCCGCCCGACCTGACGCCACCCTGATGCACGACGCCACCTTTGGATGGGCAAGGGAGCCCGCCATCAGCACGCACGGCGCGCTGGCTGGCGCAGCCGCCTGCCTGGTTTCGCACCGCTCTGAGCATCAGACGCCGGCGCCGCGCGCCTGGTGTCCCTCGCCATTTTCTGCAGCAGGCACTCTTCAGGCTGCCCAAGGCAGCCGCAATTCGAGCCTCTGCTGCGCTTGCACGCGTTCAATGGAGTGGCTGCACCTACGCTCCGCTGCCTCTATCCTCCGTCGCATAAGCCGTATCACCCCTCTCTGCTGCTGGAGGGTTCCCTCGATCATGATCTAGAGGCCAGGCTTTGCAGGATTCGGCCTGCTGGTCAGCCGCAGACGTCACCACACACTGCAGTTCAAACCGCACAGAGTTGTTGGCCCCAATACCAGGCTGGGTTGGCCGCGTGACGCTCCACTCCCCTCCAAAACTTGCTGGTGCTCTGTGTATGGGTGCATCTTGTTGCAGCTTACCACTAACGGGTGCATGCGTGTTGATCAGCCCGAAACCTGCCCTCCTTGCACAACGTCCCACTGACTGTTTCACACGTTCCCGCACCTGAGGCATGCCCCTCTTCCTCTTATAGCAGTGATGATGTCACCGCTCGTCTGCTGTTTGTTACGAGCCATTTGCAGCCCCTAAACTGGGCAACTTAGCTCAACACGCATGATGCGATCCAGCTGTCTTAGCTGCTAAGTCGGAGCCTGACTGGTGCACCAGACACCTTTGCTTGCGTGCGTGCGTGTCTGCCTCAAGACGTAGTTTGATCGGGGTCCTGTTCACCGCTGCACTCTCGTCCCCAGGACTTCCCTGGGTCCCCATCCACCTCAATCTTTATGCAATTTGCCTGCAACTAGCACCATGTCACCAATGTGTCACCATGTTCCTGCTGGTTTTGTGACACTCACGGGCATACCCTCAGCTTGGCGGCAACCAAGTTTCAACAGCTTGCCGAGACCAAGGTTTGACCGCGGTTGACGGCACCCTGGGCCAGATTTGCTAAGACAGGCATATGTTGACAAGTGAGCTTCTTTACAATATGTTCTCATGCTCCCATGCATGGCGTTGAAGCTCATAAAGGCAGCAAGTTGCATGCTGAATGCAGTGGCCTGCAAGCGAGGCGCCCAGCATGCAAAAGCAAGAGCGCAGGAAACAGCACATGCCTTGGGAACCTTGTTGGTTGTTCGAAGAGCCGCCGGTATGGTCAGTCACTGTGACAGCCACCACCTTGTGGGCTAAAAAACGCGACTGATGCGCCCTCCCTTTGCCTCTTTGAGTGCAGCAATGCACCATGATCACAATCCAAGTCACACGCGCGCGGCGGGCGCGCAAGCATGAACCCCACGTGCTCTGTCATACGCCGCAGTGCAGTCGCGGCAGCAACAAGGGAAGCTGCCGGTACATGAACAGAAACCTGCATACGTATACATGCATGCGTGGTCAGGTCGAGTGCAGTGCTTCCACCTCAAAAATTGCGTCGTACCAACAAACAGATCGCAGAGTCCCAAGAATAACCATGCTATGGAAACCAACTGACCTTCTACGCTTTTCGATAGATGCAGCACGTTGTTTGACCGCTGAGCCTTGGCCAGCAGAGCACAGCTAGCACCCTGGGCCGAAGCGCCTGCCTCATGCGCCACAACGGGCTCAGCAGAGCGCAGCACGAGCAGCGGCGCGACTCCGCCGTCGCCAGGCAGCGGTCGGCTGCTCAGCGGCGCGCGCTCGGCTTGGGGGATGGAGATGGGGCCGCCTTGCTGGCACCCTGCTTCGATTTGCAGCAGGGGGCGTACAAAGGGTTGGCGCAGCTGACGTAATCCGCGGCGCAGTTGATGATGCGGCGCGTCTTAGTAACATCAGGAACCTTGATCTGGGTGAAGGGGTGCAGTATAAGCGGATGGAGCGACAATGGGTTAGCATAGGAGCAGTTTGGACATATGGTGGACAGCGTAAGGTGTACCGAGATGACCAGCTGATCAAGCAAAGAAATGTCCTTCAAATAGTCCTCTGCAGCAGTCCGGGCCGGCTGAAATCGTCATGGCAGCAGGAACAAACTTTCACTGCGAGTAAAAACGACCCGACAAGGGGACCCTCAGGGCTCACCGGGTTGGGCATGGCCTTCTCCAGGTCGTGCATCATGATGTCCCCAACTTCGTTGCCGTTCAGCAGGAGGGAGGGCGCCTCCTTGAAATCGAAGAACCCGTCGCCGCCGTTTGAGATGTAGTCCAGGGTTGCCACGTTGTACTTGGCCTGTTTCAAAGAACGCAGCACGTGTGGCAGATGACTTTGAAGTTTATTATGCTCCTTGACCCTTGCTTATGTAATTGCAGGGCTGCTGCACAGCGGGGGCCCGTGTGCCGCGTGTCAGTGCCCCAACATAGACAGCAGCGAGGCGGGGCAGGCGGCGATCGGCGGAGCTGCTGCGGTTTGCTTTGCGCCTGTCGTCAGTCGCAGGTGACACCCTGTTCTTCTACAGGCCGCGCCCCACCTTGGGGTCGATGTCGGCGCTGGAGCCGTTTGCCAGGATGATCTTCGCATCAACCAGGTCGTTGCCCTGGTGGAACACCCGCACACCAGCCACCTTGATGCGGGTGTTGAGATGATCAGGAGGGCAGGTCGATGGGTGGGGTGAGGGAAGAGTGGGGGTGAGAGTAGCCATCAGGTAGCCAAGAGAGAGGAGGGAGGGGAGGGCAGGGCAGGGAAGAGGAGGGGAGAAACAGGCATGTGAGGGTCGAGGGGACTGGGGTAGGGAGCACGAGGGGGGACAAGACGAGACCAGCAGCTTGCTACCGCTTGCGCGGACAGTTTCTCTCGCTGCACGTCCTCGATACTGGGTGGTGCGTAGCGCGGCCAAAAATCCAGCTGCGACTCTACCAGGCCCCCCGGCCCGTTTCATCCCACCACCGCAACCCGTTTGTCCGGCCGCAAGGCCGCGATCCCACCCCACCCCAC
>NW_014009956.1:0-3782 GCF_000611645.1 Monoraphidium neglectum
GTCGGGGGGCGGGCGCGGCTCCCAAGAGGCGCTCGCGCCACGAGGGGGCGCGGCCGGGCTCGAAAACGCCGGGGCGGCCGGCGGGGCACCATCGGCCCCGCCCCGCGGCGGGCGGGCTGCCGGCGAGCGCGCGCGTGCGAGGCGGGCGCCAGGCGCGGGCACGGGGGTTTCGCCGCTAGATCTCGCACCGAATGAGGTAGTCGAGGGCGAAGACTGTGAGGGGCACCGCCAGCAGTAGCCCCCAGACCCCCAGGCTGTGCTCTGCCACGACCAGGGCGCACAGGACCATGAGGGGGTGCAGCTTGAGGTGCGCGCTGTAGATCGCGGGGTTGAGCGCGTAGGCCTGGTGGGTGGACCGAGGCGTGAGTGGACCGAGGCGTGAGGAGCAAGGCGTGTGGATTAGGGGTGCGGGTCAAGGGGTCTGGGTCGAGGTATGTGAATTCGGGTGCGTGGATTCAGGTTTGTGACGTGAGGCGTCGGAGGGCCGGGAGGTGGGCCGTCAGGGAAGGGGGCCGCGGTTTGGTGCGCGCATGACGCCGCGATTCGCTGAATCTCGGCAGCACTGGGCAGTTGAGGGAGGCCGCGCTCGACGCGACTGCGAAAATCCCGCGCGCCGCGACCTCAGATCATGGCGCGCCTGCAGATCACATCAGATGAGATCAGATCAGATCAGATCACGCCAGATCGCCGCACCTCGACGAAGTGGACCCCTACAACCATCAGCAGCACGAGCGCGAGCTTCACAAAGCCGTACTCGGTCAGAGCCACAAACGCGATGGGTGTTGTGGATATGATGACCCCCGCGATGGGTATGAAGCTGCACACAAACACGAAGAGGGACAGCAGCCCGACGCCGGGGATGGCGAGCGCCCACATGCCGGCGGCGGTAAGGCACGCGTTGCACAGCGCGATGCGCGACTGCGGGTGCAGGGTCGGCGCAGGGGCGGGGGCGGGGATTGGGGAGGCGCGCGGGCAGGTGGGCGGGGAGGGGCGCGCCCGGGGTGTGGCGTGTTTGCAGGGGTCGAGGCGGCCGCGGCACGAACAGAGCGACACAAGGCGTGGCACGGCAGCGCTCGCCGCGAAAGCGCACGCGGGCGCGCCCAGGCCCGCCGCCGCGGCCGAAAGCACGGGCGCCGGCGAGGACGCCGGCGCAGCCGGTTGCTCAGGTGCCGGTTCAGCCGGTGTCGGTCATTGCAGGGTGAATGACAATCAATTTCAGCTGGCGACAGCGCCCACCTGCGCCTCGAGTGCCTTGCCAAACAGCCTACCAAACACGCCCAGCACGGGCGCCACCTCTTCATACACCGGCGCCAGCCGCGACTGCGCAGCAGGAGGGGCGTCCGCGGCGCGCGCGGCGCGCGCGGCGCGCGGGGCGGGGGTCGGCGGGCCGTTCATGACAAGAACGAGGGCTGGAAGGGAGAGCATGCAGGAGGCCCATCCATGAAGCACTGTGGAGGGCGTCGCTGCCGTTTGTGCCGGCTGCAGCGCAGGCAGGGCGCGGCCGCCAATAGGGCACCAGCATGAAACCGGGCAGTACAGAATTTCAAAGGTCCAGGCAATCCCCGCAACGCCCTGCGTGTGTGTTCCCTCTTGGCCCCACCTGTCTAAGGCTCTGCACGCCCCGGGTGATGAGGGGCAGGTCCCACAGCGTGATGAAGCCCAGCATCATCGACACAAACACCTGCGGCGGCGATCAGGGGCGGCGACCAGGGGCGGCGAGCGTTTGAGCGCGGCCCTGGCGCTTTGCCCCCCCCCCCCCTTGGGACTGCCCTGGGATGCACGCTTTTGACCCGCATGCGCACCTGCACGCATGCCAAGATCGAGCGCACATGCGAAATCACTCCTGCCAACAGTGCACGCACGTGCTCGATGACAAGGTGAGACACACACACACACACACACACACACACACACATGCGGACGCGCGCGCACACACATGCAGACGCGCGCGCACACCCCCAGACACACACACACACACGCAAACCCCCACCTGCATCGCAAACCGCGTTACGCTCTTGAGCATGGCGGTGATGAGGGTGGCTGCGGTGGTGGTGTAGCCCTTGAGCATGCCGCTAACGGCCAGCCCCAGCTGCTTGCTCCGCTCCGCAGTCCAATTCTGCGGGGCGGCAGGAACGACAGGAGCGCCGTTGCAGGAGCGCCTACAAGGACGGAAGATTTCTGTAATCTCTCCACACGCAGCAAATTTCGGAACCGCCAGCACTTGCGATGCAGCAGCCGCGGGCGCCGCTGTCTAATGCTTGCTCACGTGACGACGCCCTGCTTTCGCCACGTAACGCCGGCATCAGCGACAGCGCAGCCCCCCTCCCCCCACGAGCGCGCCGCCCTGGGGCTGCCCCGGGGCGGGCCGGCCGGCCGGCCGCCGCCGCCCCTGGGGCCCCTAACACTAGAGTGTCCCCTCACGTGTCCGTGGTCCGCGGCCGCGCGCGTGATGTCATTCGACGTCGCCAGCAGCACAAACCGCTCCAGCGGCTCCATCACCTGGTCACCCAGGCCAGTCCGCGTCTTCTCCACCAGGACCACCTTATTGAGGGGATCGCCGGTCGCACGCCGGCCGCACCATGGCAGGGTTATGTGAGTGAAAGTGGTGGATGATGTGCACGGTGGGGGGGCTGACGAGGTCGAGGCTTTTCAGGGGGCGCGCAGCAGCCTGGGAGGTTGCGGTCCCCGACCAACCCTTCTGCTAGTGGTGGATGAGGCAGGCCTGGCGCCGCCAGGGCAGGGCAGGGGGGCTCCCAGGGCCGCGCCTGCATGGCTCGTGAGGGAAGCCGGGCTGCGTGCTGCGGCCGCGCCGCGCCCCGGCAAGCTCCGGCCGCGCGCGCGCCCCCCCCGTCCCGCGCCTTGAGCCCGTCCCCGCTCTCACCCAGACGTTGTCGCTCTTCAGCCGGTTCACAAAGTCTGCCCCCTCCCGCGCGATGTCTGGGATCGTCAGCACACCAAACAGGCTGGCAGGGGAGGGGTTCGTGGGCGCGGCGGGCAGGGCTCGGCGGGGACGGGCGAGGTGGGTGGGGAGGAGGGGAGGCGTGCTGCGCGCGGCGGCGGGCGAGAGCGGCCGGCAAAGCAGCCCTTTCACATCGAAATCATCCATGCTGTGCGGCTGCACAGCACGACAGTTGCAACCACGATTCTCCCTCGCCCCCAGCTCCCCCCCTGCCCCTGCCACTGCCCTTTCTTCTACTCGCCACAAACGCGCGCGTGCCACAAACCCGCACGCGCTGGCCCACGCAGCGCCGCCCACGCACTGCACCGCCAGCGCGACCGCGGCTTTGTGCAATTGCACAACAACCCATTCAAATCACCTGTCACCAATCTCCCCCTCCACCACACAAACACACACACACACCCATACACACACGCACTTACACACAAAAGTACGCATCCTCACTGATATGTACACAAGTTCACACACACACACACACGCACGCGCGAGCGCGCGCGCGCATGCTCGCGGCCTCACGTGATGGAGGCGATGATGATCGTGAAGAACGCCACCACCAGCAACCGCCGCTGCTTGTCCGTGTCCGGCACCAGCCACCGCAGCGGCTGCGTGCCCAGCGCGCCCGCGACGAAGCTGTTCCCGATGAACGACACTATGAACGTGCCCATCGCAATCTGTGTGGGGGGATTAGAATTAGGATTAGGATTAGGATTAGGATTAGGATTTGGATTAGGATTAGGATTGTTACAAGATCCCGCGGTCGCCCGCTCCTGGAGCCGTCCAGGCTCATGGCATATGACTTTATCGCATCAGCATTGTGTGACAG
>NW_014009956.1:4122-6212 GCF_000611645.1 Monoraphidium neglectum
ATGAGGCGCACGCCGGCCGGGACGCGGGGCCAGTTGGCAGAGGCGGGGCGCGGCGCGCCGCTCAGGACAGGGGCCGGCCGCCGCGGCTGTTGCCGCGCGAGAGCCTGGGACGTTGACCGGCGCAACTGCTGCTGCTGCCGCCGCCGCTGACGACGCTGCCCCTCCTGCTGCTGTTGTCGCGCGCGCGCGCTCGCGCGCCCAGGGAGCCCGGGTACGGCAGGTTGCCATGATTGTCGCCTCTGACCGGGCTGTGGCCGAGCTTAACGCGGTCGGCACCGCGCGGCTTCCCCGCAGGGCCCGCCCTCCCCGCTGCGCGCCTGAAAGCGCCCCGACCACCCACCCCGAAAAACTCGTGTAGGGGCCACAGAAACAGCGCCACGCTGGCCCAGAGGCAGAGCTTCCGATACGGGATGCTGTTGATGAGCCGCTGCAGCTCCAACGGCTGCCGCACCAGCGGCCGTGGGTCCGTGGTGGCTGACGTGGCGGCGGCGACACAGAAAACCGGCCGGGGCGGCGCGAGCGCGTCCCGTCGGCGCCCAGGTGGGCGGCTGCTGCAACTCAAGCCATGTGAAGTCACTGCTAGGAGCCTGCCGCACTGACCCGCAACCCTAACACGGGGGCTCGCCAACGGGTGCCTTTGCAGGACGGGCCGCGAGCCAGTAGGGCACCCGCAGCTGTGCTGCATGCTCTAAGTGGGACCCAGCTCAAAGCTGGCCTGCAATTGCTATTTTAGCTCTCGATGGGGTGAATGTATGAGGGCCCTGTGATCTACGGATCTAAAAGGCACTCTGAGCCCATATTGCCAGCATGCCGGCAGTGTATGACGGTGTAGGTGTACGGCGTGTCAGCGGGGTCGCTTTGATGACCTGTTGCAGCGCGCACATTGGCAAAGTATGACAATGCGGCGGCTCCAGTCTCTCAGTCAACCTCAGGTGCGCACCTGCGGGAGCTCTGGTCCTTACCACCACAAAAGGAACGTACGTTCCCGCTAATCTGGATCGTCAATCCAATCTACCAAAGCTTTTTTGGTACAGTAACGCAAACACGGTATCTCAACACCTGCCGGGTCAACTGTGCGCGTCCCTGCCCCTGCCGTAATGAGGGGTGTCGGGGAAAGTTCACCATGAGTGAAGGCCGTGACGAGGGCGTGGCAAGCAAACCTGCAGGAAGATGTCTGATGTTGCAGTCATGCTGCCTACCATGACTGGCCTGGGGCTGCCCGAGTCACTGCCGACTCCTCATCAATCTTGCGGGTGCTGCTTTACCAGTGCATCACTGCAATTCCACCCCCCTCCCCTCCACCCCCCTTCCAAGTCGCTTCAATTTGCTTGTCAGCCAGCAGAAACATACCCGTCCTCCTGATTCAACCCATGACCCAGAAGATGGCGGCAGCGGCAGCGCGCCCGGCATCCCATCTGCAGCACCCAAACCCTTGCCAAACCGGCCCTCACACATGCTGGTGCCCAGGGATACGCAGCCATCAGTCAACAGGGCACCCCCCGTCGCCGCCCCGGCCAGGCCCCTCCCAGCCCCGCCGAGCAAATCACTGCGGCGGCGGGTCGCAGCAGACTCCTGCCCAAAATTTACACGCGGACGCGCAGCAAAAAGCCAAGAGAGAGACTAGGCACTCCCGCTCACACTCTCAGAAAACAAAAAGACAACGGGCACCGGCGAAGTGCCGCGAAACAAGGGGGAGGGGCAAAACCGCCGACCGGCAGCTCTACAGGCCCCTCGCCTCCGCCATCGCCGAGCTGGCGGCCGCCGCGATCGCCGCGTCGGACGCGTTGGGCAGGTAGTAGTACTTGCCGCCCGCGGCCTTCGCAATCTCCTCCGCGAACCCTGCACGGGGGCGCGGCGCGTCGTCGGGCGTTGTCAGCGGCACGTCAACGTTGGGAGTGCTCTGTCTCGAGAGCCCCTCGCGCGCAGCCGCGGGTCCCCTGGGCCCGCGTGAAGCCGCCACGCCGGCTGCTGCCGCGGCGCGGGCGCTGCCACGGCCCAAGTGCCCAAATGCAGGCCCGCCGTGCGCCGACCAGCCCCCGCCCTCGGTGCTGGCTCCGCACACACACACTCCCTCGCGACCCGTCTCCGCT
>NW_014009955.1:0-5871 GCF_000611645.1 Monoraphidium neglectum
GGGCCGGCGCGGCGGCTGGACACGCACAGCAGGCAGCGGGTTGCGACGACGGTGCGTGGACGCGTTGGGACCGGGCGCCTATAATGGGGTAGTGTAGGGGGCGCTGGGTGGGGCCAGGCGCGCCGTCTGAGTTCAGAGGGGACTTGTCACCCGGCGCTGCTACTCTTGTGGGACTCAATCCGCAGGTCATCGACGTGTCGGGTTACTTTTTGGACCTGATGGTGCAGCAGTACGACATGATCCAGCACCTGGACGGACAGCCCCTGCAGGTGAGCAGGGTGAACTTCACCGTGAATTCCAGGGTCGACAGGGAGGCAGCGGCGTGATGCCTGCGGCTGAGTAGATGAGGGGCCGCTCCTCAGGGCGCCCGGTCTTCTTCATTGCATGCAACGGGCCCGCATCAGCATTTCCCCACCACTGCTGGGTCGCGGGCCTCCCCCAAACCCGCACCCTCTCCCGTTTGCACCAACCTAGCACCTGCTCTGCACCTCTTCCCGCGCCCCCTCCCCCGCTCCCGCAACATTCACCGACTGCAAAACCCCCCCTGCCCAACCAATCAACAGTCGATGATCAAGCACAAGCCCAGCGGCCGCTTCCTCTTCCACATGGTCTACTGGAACCGCAAGCAGATCCGCGAGACGGAGAGGATCAGCGCGCTGTATGCAGAAGCTGACGCCGCCGCGCTGGCGGCGGCCCGCGCGGCCGGCAAGGCGTGATCCGCACCCGCGGCGACGACGGCTGCGACCGCGCGTATGCGCCCCGTGGCACCCGCAGCGACGCACGGCGCCTCGATCGACGAGCTCTTGACTTGGGTGCAAGGGCGTCAGTCCCCGCACGACGCGCGCTCGCGCCAGAGTGCAAGGGCGGCGTGCGCTCCTATTAATCTGCTTTGCTCCGCCGAGGGCCGAGGGACATGGCGCCGCACCACGTGCCTGGCGCGGCCTGCTCGGGGGTCTTCTTTGGCGCGCTGCACAAACGCGCGCTGCTTGCTGGTGTATGTGCCAGCTGCACCGCCTAAAATTGTGCGGCACCCGCACTCATGCCGGCGCGCACCTGTTTCCATTTTAACAGATCTGCAGCAAATCGACGCCGGACACATAGTCCAGGCCGCGGCGCGGTTGGCTTGCCTTGGCGCTTGACTTGAAGTATCTCTAAATATCTTACACAGGCACAGATCGAGCCGCAGGAGGCGATGCAAGGTACTGTGTGCGGCACCCCGGGTCGCAGGACCTGGCTGCCGCAGCGGCACGAGCCCAGGATATCCCCCCCCCCCTTGGAACTGATTCTTTCGCCCCTCGCGGGCAGTGGCCGCACATTGTCCTGGCAGGGTCGCCGCGGAGGGGGGAATGGGCCGTTCGCCTGCGCGAGCCCGGGTCCCTGGCGGTGCGCTGACGGTGGCGTTTCTGACGCCGCACGCGCCGCCATCGCGCCCTGCCGCCAGCTCCTGTGCCGGGGTGCCCAGCATGGCGACCTTGTGTTGAAGACTCCCGGGTCGTGTCTTCATGGTCATGAAAACGCACAAAGAACACCTTTCACCCTTCTTGGGCGCCGACTTGGCCTTTTGGCGCCGTGTACTTGCAGTGTTGGCGTCAAGTAGTCATCCCTTGTGTCTGCGGCCTCGCCTTTGGGTGCCGCCCTCCACTCCGCCACTGGGCCCCTTGCGCTTTCATTCCCGCGCATGCAGGATGCAACTTGACAAGATCTCTTTTTCGAGTCATCGCCACTTCATTGGGCTTGGCCCCGCTCACCGCGTTCGTGGCAATCGCAGTCGGCAAACCGCTGCTTCGGCTGCGTCGACGGCACAACATGCTTGCGGCAGGTGGGGGCTCTTGCCCCTAGGGCCGAGTCATTCCCCATATCCTGCCAATCCCCTATGTGCACGCGTATGTGTGCGCCTTGAACAACCCCACTGCGTGGCTTGCACACTTGCGCCGGCAGCGCACTCCTTTGGGGCTCTCAACCATCAGGCAATACTTATGGCACTCCTAGGCACCCTGTAACACTCGCATTCCCTGCCTTTGGTACTGTACTGTCTACAGTTAAAAACAATGCCTAGTGGAGTGCTGTTGCTTTCACAGCTGCGATTGTACCTTTTGTCACTTGGGCAAAAGCTGAAGTGGAACCGGACAATTGTCAGCACGTATGGAAGCACAGCTCGGCAGGCACCTGGCAACTGGCTGCTTTTGCCTGAGGCTGGTCACCGCTGATGCCATGAGTTACTTTGCTGCATGTTCGCATCTCACTTATCCAGCTCCGTGCCAGCCCCTCAGACCAAAGCGCCGCACCATAAATCGCAATGAGCATGGGCGCCGACGTCTAGAAAGACAGCCACGTGGACACACTCGCTCGCGTGCCGCGGGTGCATGCAAACAACAACACCCGCTGCTCCGCTAGCACCGCGCATCATGGCCCCTATCTGGATGCAGTCCCGGCCATCATCCCGGCGCGCATCGCCCCTGCCAGCTCCACAATCGCCGCGCGCGTGCTGACCGGCAGCGCCCGCAGTTCTTTCACCTCGGCCCGCAGCACGGCGGCCTCGAGGGCCGCCGCCTCGAGCGCCTCGACGGCCGCACGCGGCAGCGATAGCGGATACTCCGTCAATAGCTCCAGCGTGTGGGCGCGCACGGCGGCATCCTGCAACCCCAGGGGCGGTACGAGCGCAGTCACCACGGCGCCGCCTGCACCAGTGGCGCAGGCGAGCAGCGCCTCTCTGGCCGCGAGCCGGATGGCTTCGTCCCCAGCCTCTCTGGTGGCCGCGTATGCCAAAGCCGGCAGGACGCCGCGGGCAGATGCGACAGCGCCCGCCAAGTCGGGAGCGCTCTTTGCAACGGCCGCAATCGCCTTGAGCGCATCGACGCTGGGTGGAGTGAGGGCTGTGCCGGCGCGCAGCAGCGCGGCGAGGGCGCCGTCTGCCTCGGCAATAAGGCGCGGGGCGCTGGGGTGCTGAGTCAGCCACCTTAGGACAGAAGCTGCGGCTGGGCGCGCGGCTGTCGCGCCCAGCACTGTGATGAGCGCCGGGACTGCCACACCGACGTCCACCGAAGCGGGATCGGCTTGTACGTTGCTGCACAGGAGGCTCAAAGCGTCCACTGCATGGGGGGAGCCTCCCTGCGCCACCACCCAGATCAGGGCGTCCAGCAAACCTTCGGCCCTTGCCATGCAGCTTGGGGCCCAATATGAGGTTTGCAGCTCGTCCAAGAGCATTTGGGGGGCGTGCGGGGCAGCCGGCGCTGCCCGCATTACGGCCGCGAGCACGGGCAGCCGCCTGGGGGCGCCGGCGAGCACTTTGCGACACGGCTCCTGCGAGAGCAGGTCGGCCAAGGCGCCAGCCGCAAGGGCAGCGGTCTCTGCTGGGCCCGACACGGCCGCATGCAGGAGCAGCGGCACCACTGCCGCCGCGTCATCGGGCGACGGCGGCGCGCCTAGTGTGGAGTCAGCGCCGCGCAGCGCAGCCACAGCTGCGAGCGCCGCATCATTGATGGCGCAGCGGACCGCTAGGCCCAGTGTGGTGGCAACAGCGGGACGCTTGGCCTCTGGCGATGTGTCTGGGCGCGCCACAGCACTGCGCTTCATCGTGCACCTGATGGTGGGATGGCATGCGGTGGTGATGGGGGTGTGGCAAACGACATGCAGAGCAACCATATTCGTGCCCAGCACAGCACAGCACAGCAGGCACAGCACAGCACGGGGTCACGCTTGCAGCGGGAGCATGTAGCACGCACGGGGCGCCACTGGGGCTCCAACCAGACAGCAATACTCAATATCAATACTATTGCTGCCTCAGGCTAGCATGTGCGGCACTGAAGCCGCACCTGATCAATGACGTTTTTGAAAAAACCGGCGATCGCCGTGAACGTATCGCCAACGAAAGAGCGAGCATGTGCGTCAATTAAGTGAATCAAGTATGCAGTGGATACATTTTGATTTCTGCCACATGATTCGTGGCTTGTAGACTTCGCATGCGCCCCCCGCTGGCGCCTCACCAGCATGCTACCCCTCAACAAGATGCAGCTACCCGCCGCCGCAGGGCAGGCATGGAGAAGTGCTGGTGCGTGTGGCGGCGGCATCAATCAACCCTGTAGACGTGGAGACGTACAGACATGATCTGGGGTTGTGCCGCGCCATGTCATTGCCATCCCGCGGGTGGGTGGTCCAGCCCTGGCATGTGGCTGATATGCATAGCGCATGCCTGCGCGGCCCAAGGGGCATGTGCATGGGTTAGCTGTAAGCTGGCACGAGCAGCTGGCCATCAGTGACCTGCCCGCACTGATGATTTATTGAGTCTTCATGACCAAGACCAAGACCCATTATGGAAAATGCCGTTTGACTTGCATAGCGTGCTGCAGCGTTGTGTAATAAGGGCGCTGCTGCAGCTGTGGGCGGGGTGGCCAGCCATGATGTCAAGTTATCAACCGCAACTGCTGCAGACCTGACTCCCAGCAATGCAGTTTGAATTTGGCCAGTTGTTGGGGTGCGTGTGCGGTGGACAAGCAACGCAGCAGTCATCATTTGCTTACGAGCCCTTTGACACCAAGCAGCTGGGTAGTACCGTATTCATGGAAAAGCTCATCCCTGGTAGGGGCAGAAGGCCATGAAAGGCACGTGCTGCGCACACGCAAGCACACGTGCTGCCCGTGGTACTGGAAGCCGGCAGGATGGCGAGGGTTGTGTGCCAAGAGGCACTGCACCCCTCTAAAGGGGCACCACAGCACTCGTAAAGTATAGCCTGTACAAAGCAGACTGCGCTCCTGTGCGCCCGTGGAGCACCAACACGCTTTGCGGCACATTGGTGACGTTCAGGGTATTAGCGGCGCAGCCAAGTTGGTGCAGGTTGAGCTTTGTGCACGTCATCAAATAGAGGAGTATACCTTCCATTTGCCAGGGACTCCAAATTGTAAAGGCAGGGCGTAAAAATCCTCGCATAGCCGGCGGGCAGCAACAAGCATAGCCATATTGGAGTGGCTGGCAGATGGCAAGAGATCTAGGGGCTTTGATCAGTGGGTCGCAACGAATGTGGCACACAATGGGGCAGCAGGGAGGGGCAGCTGGCCCAGCCAAGCGCAAGCAAGTGGCCGATGTAACAGTGCGCAGTCGCTTTTGTGTCTACACAAGACAAACGCACATTATATGCCTTTAATTACACACTTGCAGCGGTAGCTCCAGCCACACGCTGGTGTCAGCAGGCCGCACACCGTCACCAGATGCCCGGCAGCAGGCGGTACGGCGTGGCCCTGCGGTACGCCTCCCACTGGTCGCCGTACTTCCCACTCATGTACTGCTCCAGCATGGGCACCTGTGGGTATGCAGGGGACGTGACGTCAGCGCAGCTGTCGAGAAGATTTGAGCTGAGCAGTGCTGTGTGCGATCAGCCGGTGCTGGACGGCGACATTTCCCCTTCTTGGTGCGTTGCCATCCATGAAAACTCTGATTCCGCACCACATTCACCGCAGCCGGCACTGTGACTGACCCCCGAGCCCGCACCGCGCGCGACCCAAAGTCGTAGGCGTGGAAGGCGGGTGACAGCGCGGCCCAGGGGCTGCAGGTGGCCAAGGCCATGCCCGTGCGCCAGCTGCGGCAACGGTGGTACAACCCAGCCGTGCGGGAGCAGTGGGGGAGCCAAACACGTTGCGTGAGCAGGGGAGCGTGATACGCAAGGCACAGGCACGCTCTTAGCTGTGCGCAGCAGCGCCAGAGCCGGCTTCGGGGGCCTAGCTCGCAAGTCCCACAGTGGTGCGGAGGCTTGCTGCGCTGCCCTTGCATAGTTATGGGTGGGAGTCAACTGATTCCCTCAGCTATTGGCCCCTCACGTGATGTAGCCGGTGTAGTTGATGGACCGCTTGGGGTGTGTGGGGTGGGGGTGGTGTCAGGTGT
>NW_014009954.1:0-5872 GCF_000611645.1 Monoraphidium neglectum
CGTCAGGGCGGTTTTCGATGCGATCATTCGCAGCGCCACACGGTAAGTGCGTGGATGCATTATGCAGGTAGCCGTGTGGGTGTGGGGGATGGGGTGGTGTTGGGTCGGGGGTTGGGGGGGGTCACGCGCTAGGTGGAGGGCATTTGGAGATGTTGTGAGTCAAGAGGGAGACCGCAAAGCTGCAGGCGGCAACAGGAGGGAGGGGGAAGCGGCAGCGGCTCTGGCGGTCGCTGGGCCGAGATCACGGCTGCCGGATCACTGCCCGTCCGACGCAGCGCCCACGAGCCGTCGAGCAAACCACCTAACCTCCGGACGACAACGCCACATCCAAACCCACCGGAAATACACGAGCCCCACCCTCTGCCCGCTGCCGCTGCCGCCGCCACCAATCTTCAGCTCCCCCGTGTCGCCGTCCACGCTGCACCGCTCCGCGATCTGCGCGAGCGTCAGGCGCACGGTCCTTATACCGTGCGCCTCCCACAGCGTCTGCTGCAGCCACTGCTGGTCGTACGCGTTCCTCTCGCCCGGCTGGACGACCATGATGACGTCACCGCCCCCCGCCGCGCCCGCCGCCGCCGCCATCGCCGCCGAGATGCGCGCCATCGCGTCGTTCGGCGGCAGGCGCGCGGCCAGCTCGGCGGCGGCGGCGGCGGCGGCGGCGCGGCCGAGGATGTGGGCGTGGAGGCGGCTGGTGATGGTGCTGAGGCAGGCAAACGACGACGCGATGGTGTTGAGCTCCACCTGGTGATGCAATTTGGGGTTTTGGGTTGACAGGTTGCGGGTGTCATGGTCGTTGCAAGTAGTGCAGGCTGTGCGCGTGACTTGTTTACAGGCTATGATGATGATGATGATGAATGTTGGGGTTGCGGTGTTTTGGACCGCCAGCAGAAGCCAACTGCAACGACTTGTGCCGCACACACGCAGGAACGTTCGGATGCGCTTGCATGCCCACAAGCGCCCGTGCGAGCATGCACCGCACGCACGCCACGTCAGCACGCACATGGGCGCATACAGACGCGCGTGCAGGCTTGTGCACTCGCATGTTGCACACCTCATCACACACACAAGCGCACACATGCACACGCACACGCACACGCACACGCACACGCACCTATGCACGCATGCACGCACACACACTCAAACACACACACACACACACACGCACACACACTCACACGAACACATGTGCACAAACACTCCAACATACACACACAAGATCGCACACCATACATGGCACAACCAACCCCGCCCACATCCCCAAAATCACCCGCGAGCTCAAGTAATCACATGGCGGTGCGACGCATTCAAGCCACAACCAACCTGCAAGAACCCCCCACTGGGCGCGTCGAGCATGTAGTCTGAGCGGTGCACCCCCAGCACTACCTCCCGCCCCGCCAGCCGCCGCCGCGCGGCGCGGCTGTCCCGCAGCAGCCGCAGCAGCCGCCTGGTGAACTCGTCAAACCCCGCGGCCTGCCGTGCGGATTCGGCGGGCGTTGCGGACGTTGCTGTTTTTGGGGACCCTTTCACCCCGGACCAGGGTTGCATGGGACGGCATGCGCATGGTTGCTGAGCTCCCGGCTTTGCATTGCGACCGCTGCTGAGCGGTCCGTCTGGCACCCCCGGCGTTGCGACAGGCAGCGTGTTTCGGCTTCCGGCCCAGCCGCCAGGAAAACCGATGCCGCAGCAGCGTTCCTTCTGCCACGGCCCACGGAGACCACCAAACACGAGGGCCTTCCGCAGCGTTGCAGCAGAGTGCTGCAGTCTGTTGTTTTGGCCCCCACCTGCTCCAGGGTTTGTTGGAGGTATTCCTCATCCCGCGCCACCTTGTCGATCAACGTGCTGAACAGTGGCATGCACGACACCGCCTGCGATCGGGAAACACCGGGCGCGGTGCCGCGCCCGCAGCCGGCCGCCGCCGTTGAGGGCGAGTGGCGCAGAGGGGCGTCGGGCGCGGGCCTGGCAGGAGGAGTGCGACGCTCTTGCTGGCGGCGTTGATCGCGTTGAATTCATGCGCGGCACCAGCCAAACACTGCCTGGCCCCTGCCAATCAACGAATGACTCTTAGCGTCATGGGGCGAGGGGCCGGGGGCAGGCGGCTGCTCACCAGGTTGAAACGATCCTCTGGGAAGGCGACAGGCAGCACCGACAGGGGCGCGTGCACCAGCGCGCAGGCAGGCACGCCGCCCAGTCCCACGACCTGCGGGATGCGCCGGCAGGCGCGAGGGCGATGCGGCGACGCTGAGGCTCGGCTGAGCGATATGTCTGCGAGCTTCCGCCCAGGGCCTTGCTGCCATATCTCATGACCTCGGCAAAGAGCTGTGCAGGCGCAGTGGCGTGTGGGGCACGCGAGCTTGGTGCGTCCCAGGTGGCGTATGTAGCACCAGGCTGACCCCGCAGGGCATAAGATATGTACCCACCAGACCGTGCTGGCTGGCCCACACCACAGCGTCGTCTACCAGCGCCTCAAGGCGCGGATCTGCTGCCGCTGCTGCCGTCATTGGCGTCCGTGCCGCGTGGCCGCTCCTGCTGCTGTGGCGCGACGGTGCCCGTGGCTGTCGCAGCGCAGCAAGGGCCGGTGGTAAGCGAGCTGAGAGGTGCTCTGATTGACCTCGGCTCAGAGGCGACTGCGCCAGGCGGCGCATTGACGCGAGTTGGGCGATCCGGGTTTGAGTGTGTCCAGATCAGAAGTGCACCCAGAGCTGTCTAAGGGCTGTATCTACAGCTATACGGTAAGCAACCAGGGCCCACAATTCGCACGTCCCTTCGCGATCTAGGTGGTCTATTACAGTACTGCTGCACGGCTCGCCGCTCGCGACTGCCCGGCACGACGTTGTACCTCTACGCACGACCACGTACAAGTCAACTCCAAGTGCACATATTTGCCGGCAGCATTGCGGCTTCAGAATCGCGGTGGCAGGCTGAAGGCCAGTCAACACATGCACTGGGGATGTCAGCACCAGGCTGTCACGGATGCGACGCTCCAGTGAGCGATCCAGCGCATACTGTGCTGCGAGCTGATTTATCGAATTGCCGGCCATGCGGCAGCTAGGCGTGCCGATGGCCGCTGATTGCGCTTGCATGCCCACAGAGCCCTTTGCAATCGAAGGACTGTCCACCACATCACGAGCTGCGATAACCAACAGGGCACTCAAGGGCGCCACTAGGCGCTGGCGCGCCAGAGGCACCGAAAGAGCACCACTGCAGAGCAGGCCAGGACGGCGCCTGCCAGAACGCTACTAGCAGGAGTCCATCCATTTGACACACCAGGGTTGGCAGGTGCCTGGAGCTGCTTGTCCCCAACCACCCCCGCAGCTGCGTGCTGTGCTGGAAAGCGCTCTGAATCTGCCACCGCGGCGACCTGCTTGGCTGCCACGCGTCCCTCAGCCTTGGCCGCGCTCGTCGCATCAGCGCTCGCAACACCCCAGTCAGCCTTGCGGGCCTGAAAGGGTGCGGCAGCCAGCTTGTCCGCTGCCTCCTCGTCCACAACAGCCCTCTCCGACGACAGCTGTTCGTCCTGGTCTTGCACCGCTGCAGCGGTCTGAGCACCTGCCACCGCCTGCTCAGCTGAAGGGCTCTCGAATCCTGCTGCTGCCCGTGCTGCAGCAGGTTCATGCTCAAGTGACGGTTGGGGGGCGCCAGCCTGGGCGTTGGAAGCAGCCGTAGCACAATCATCCGCCGCAGGATGACCAGCTGCCGCTGCCGTGATTGCTGCCGCCAGCCCCTGTGCAGTAGCTGCTGCTGCGGCGGCTGCAGCAGCCGCTGCGTGCTTGGTCGCCCCTGATTGAGCAGAGCTCGACTGTTGCTGATGCTCGAGACTTTCTGAGGCCGCGTTGAAGCTGCTGCTTGGCGGCCCCAAAGTGACGACCGCTTGTGTCGTCAACGCCGGCCGCGAGGGCAAAGCCAGGGCCGAGGTTCCAATTGCAGGCGACTGATGCCAGCCGTCGCTCAATGATGCACGTGCGTCCAGCTGCCCGCCAGCAGCTCTGATGTACACAGCGTGTTTTGGTGAGGAGCTTGGCTTGGAGCCTGGAGGACTCACTTGATTGCAGCCTGTGTGGTTGACGCATGGAAAATAGCGCACCGCAAAGAGAAGGCGCTCCATCAAGCAAACGCAGGGGCATTGCATGCTTGATTGCTAATGGGCTGTGCGTCCCCTGGGCGTGCAGGGAGGCGTGAAACCAAACTCAGGCTATGCCGCCGCCCTTGCTCACGTGCAGCAGCTGCCTGTGTTGTCTGCGTCCCAGAGTCCAAGCACAGCCGTGCAGAATCCGGCAGAGGGGCACGGGGTGGTAGCAAAGGTGAGCAGCCAAGCTCATGCATCGCGTTGCAGCAACCATGACTACAGCTCAGCACGGCGTCCTGAGCACCATGCTTGACATCCTGGGGTCGCGTGCGTGCTGAGTACAGACTGCACGTTTCATCTGATTGTCATCGGGCGTGCAGAATTACCTCGTAGCTGTCCACTGGCAGCGCTGCACTGGCCACCTTGGTTTCACCCGTGCCGCCTGCGAGCGGCGCAGCGGCAGGTGCGCCGGGCCTGTCAGCTCGCCCTGCCACATAATCCAGTCAAGGGCTGGACATGGCATCAGCAGCATAAACAACACGTGGAGCCCTTGATGGACAGGGTGACCCACCACCGGGCGCCCTCTTCTGCTGGTACTGTGCAGCGAGCGCCGCAAAGGGGCTTGCTGCGTGGGAGGTGCACGGCGACCTCGGGGGCGGCATGTCGCCACTCTGAAGCGACTGTCAGCTGTTTTGTAAGAGAAGTGATGAATTTTACATTCACGCATACACGGTCTCCGCAAGGCTGCTGCCCGTTTCCACGTTTCTCAATAGCAGAAACCGTTCCGGCCTCGCGGTCAAACACCGACCACTCCTTTCTCGAGATTGTCATGCAGCATTACGCTTGAATGCGGTTCCTAGATGCTGCTGTGCTTCCCGCCGTCATCCTGGCATGGGCGCTGGGGGCGGGGGAAGGATGCAGCGCACCCCATTCAGGCGAGCTTCCTACAGTACGATCTTACTGCCCCGGTAGCCCCAGCACTTGGGGCCATGATGAGATGACGCTTGAGAGGTTGACACTGCCCAGCAGCAATGTAATGTTGGGCCGCTGTCACACAGCCCCTGACGGCACCCTGGGTTAGAGCTGCCTTATGCGCTGCCAATGTTGCACGTCGTACAGAAGTGACGCGGGAAGTTTCGCGTGTCCATTCACATGCAAGGCGGACAGGCCTGCAGCACCAGCAGGCGTCCACAGGTATCAAGGTGGGCGGGAGCAGCATGACAAGGGGCTCATGGTGTGTGGTTGCGCTTTCATTGCTGAGGGAACCCGGCTGTATTTGGCTGCGCTCCAGCGAGGGATGCAGCACACCGGTGGGCATGTTTCTCAGAGCGCACTGCGAGAAGGGACCCCGGCTGTGTGCAGACGATTGGGGAGGCTGCCCTCAACTTCCCTCGACTCCCTAAATCTGACGATGAGTCATTACCCTAGCTAGTGCTCGCTCGGACTTGCGTGTGCTCGGAACCCGTGCATACAAGGCGCCAAGCCGATCAAACTGGAGGTACGTACAGCCACGTGGCGGCAAATATTCGTGTGGTCTGCCGGTTGCGCGGCCAGCCTAGGCGCGGCTGGGCTGGGAAAAGGGTTAGGGACGGCAGCGGCGATGAACAGCGGCACACTGGTCAGGAGAGGGCGAGTCCTGGGGCGGCAACGATCAGAAGCACTGGAGTGGCTCGCCGGCAGCGGCGGCGGTGGGGAGTGGTCACACAGCTACAAGACACAATGCTGCAACACACAATCGGCTTTGCCCGACAACGCCCAAAAGTGAGGGCGCGCGGGCTGACAGCTCGGACTGCGAGGTCAGGCGTCCGC
>NW_014009953.1:0-4211 GCF_000611645.1 Monoraphidium neglectum
GGGGGGGGGCGCGGCTCACGCCGAGCGCGTCGAGAACACGCGGGCTGAGAGCCTCCACCCCACCTCGCACGCATGTGGACGATCACACAGCAGCGAAACCGTGGGCCTGCAAGGCGGCCCTTGCCCAGAGCTACGGTGCATTTTGGGGGGGGGTGATATCAACGAAGAGAAAACCGCCCACCAGCTGCTTCTTCTCCTGCAGCTTGAGGATGCGCTCCTCAATGGTGCCGCCCAGCACGAAGCGCGTCACCCTCATGGCCTTGAACTGGCCCAGCCGGTGGATCCGGTCCTGCGCCTGCTGCTCCACCGCGGGGTTCCTGGAAACAGACGGCAGGGCAGACAAACAGACGGGCGGCGAGGGGGGGTTCCTCAGGGCGCTGGGCAGCGACGTGAGCGAGCGGGCTCGATGCAGAGGGGGCAAAAGGATCAGGAATGGCGGCGTGGGAGGGGAACCGGGCGCATAAATCGCCCAGGTGCCCTGCGCCGCCTGGTAGAAGAGCAGGCCGCGCGTCGCGGGGGCCGGCGCGCGGCGTAGGCTCAGCCCGCGCGGCGGGCTGGAAAGAGATCTTTTATGGCAGGCGCGTGACTCCGTGCCGCTGCCCCTCCCAGCAGCCCCGCTGGGCGTTTGGCGGCCGCCCGTTCTCGCCGCCATCTAGGGGGACTGGCTGGACTAGCCGGTGTGTGACGCGGCTGCTGACTCACCACCAGGGGTCCATGAGCATGACGTGGCTGGCCGCAGTCAGGTTGAGGGCCACGCCGCCTTGGGTTGTGGGGGTGTGAGAGAGTGGGGATGAAGAGGGGGTTGTGTGAAGGGAAGGGCGGGGGTGCCTCGCAACCACGTGGCGGGCTGGGCTAGCATGCAGACCATCGCAGAAGTGGCGTGTTGGGCTGTGTGCTCAAGAGGTAGAAGCAGGAGCAGACACAGGGGCACTCGGCGCCAGGCCAGATTGGACGAGGACTGAGCACAAACCCAGCCGCAGCACGGCGCCGCCCCATGGGGCCATGGTCACCTGAACACACACACCCTCGAAAAACCTCCCCTTCCGCCCGCTCTCACCCGCGAAACCCCTGCAACCTCCCCACTCTCGCCCGCTCAACCCCTCCCCCCCCCCCTGTCCCCCCTCACCGGCCTTGAGGCTCATTAGGAACACCCTCACCCCCGGGTCATTGCTGAACGAGTCAATGACCTGATTGGGTGGTTTGGAGGATCAGGAATTAGAGGTCGATAAGGGATTAGAGGGGTAGGGGAAAGGTGGAGGGGCAAGAAGGATGATGGCTGTAGGTTTGTCCCGCAGGGGCAGGAAAATGATTTTACGTGCGAGTGTGCATCATCTCCAAGGTCGTGTCAGGACGGGCGGCGTGGCGGCATGAACAAGCCCCAGCGCAGCGGGTCGGGGTGGGGGAGGTGCGGCCTCTGGATGCGAGCTGGTGAGTGGCCCAGACAGGCCGGGGCGCGAGGGCCGCTGGTGGGTGGCCCCGCACCTTTGTGCGCTGCTCCAGGCTCATGCTGCCCTCCAGCTTGACACAGGTGATGCCCACCTGGGGGGGGGAGGGGTGGGGAGGTGGGTTGGAGGGGTGGGGTGGGGGTGGGCGTCGGGGGTGAGGTGGACGCACAACACAGCACAGCCCACGCCGGGGGAGGACAACGACGCGGCAGGCCTTTGCTCGGCTCAGAGGCACGGGCTGCTCCTGCCCTTGCCTGTCTGGGGGCTGGCCGACACAACCACAGCAGGGGCGAATCACTGCAATCTCCCTGCCACCCTCAACAACCCCCACTGCACCCTGCCTCCCCCCTCACCACCAGCCCAAAAAACCTGGTCACCTGCTCCAGCCTGAAGTGTATGAGGTCCAGGAAGGACGTGAACTGAGAGAACACGATGGCCTTTGGGGGGGTGATGGTGGTTGAGGGCCGACGGCTGAGGGGTCGAAAATAAGGGCTCCAACGGGGAGTCGAACCCGAATCTGGCCAGGTGGTGGCGTGCAAGGTGATTGGGTCGCGGCGCGAAAAGCTGGGGGCGACAAGTTGACTCTCCACCACGCGCGCATGCCTTGCCGGCGCGTGCGGGTTTGTCGCGGCTCTAGGGCCTGCCCAAAAACCACCTGCCCCCCCCCCCAAAAAAACGCACACACACACACACATACACACACACACACACACACAAAAAAACACACACACACACACACACACACACCGCCGCCCCACCTTTGCGCTGGGGTCTGCCTCCACCATCCGGTCCAGCTCATAGCGCAGCGCCTCAATCTGGGGAGGTCGTGTGTGTGTGTGCGTGCGGTATGCGCACGTGCGTGTGTGTGTATATGAGAGCCCGTCTGTGTTTGTGTGTGTGAAGGTGCCATTTGTGCGTGTGTGTGCGCTTGTGTGCGGTGGGCGGAGAGGAGAGAATTCACCAGGGTATGAAGGCCGGAGGAAAGGGGCTGATAGGCTGACCCTTTCTGTTGGACACCAACAGCACGGGCGGCGCAGTGTTTAAGGGAAGACCCCGGTGTCGCCACGCCCCCGGGCCCGGCCAGCGGCCGCGGCCCGCGCCGCTGCGCCGCGCGCCTCTGCACCTTGGTGCTGCTCTGGAACTTGTCCCGCGCGACGCGCGACAGGATGCCGCCCTTGCGCACGCGCACGGACGATGAGCCGCCGCCGCCGCCGCACCCGCCGCCGCCGCCGCGCGCGGCCGCCGCCGCGTCGCCACTGTGGCGTGTGAAGTCCAGGGTGAGCGGCTTGTGGCAGGCTGGGCAGGTCGCCTGGGGGTGGGGAGGGGTGCGTGTGAGTGTAGGTGTGTGGGGCGTTGGTGTTTGGGTGTGTGGGAGGGTGTTTTGGGGAGGGGTGGGGTGCTGGGGGTTGGATTTCTGATTGTGGCTGGGTGATGTGTGTTGGGGGAGGGGGGGTGGTCGGAGGGAGTGTCTGGACGCAGTTCCTGGCAGCAGCTGCAAGGTCGCGGCCGGCGCCTTTCCAAGGGCTGAGAACGCCGTCCCTGCCCCTGCTGGGTGTACCACGGCTAGCAGGTGCATGCGGCCGCCGGCCCGCCACTCCCTGGGTTGTATCAACACCCGGCACGCCGCACGGTCCACCAGGAGCGCCCCCAGCACCTCGACAGCCGGATGGCCCAAAATGGCTGCCCCTAGATCAGGACGCACATGCGCACACGCACACACGCATGCGCACCCACACACCCACACACCCACACACCCATACACCCATACACCCACCCACCCATACACACACACACACACATGCGCACACACACGCATGCACACAGGCTCACGCTCACATACACTGCATCCTCCCCCAATCTCTCTTTTCCTCTCTTCCAACACCAAAACACACACACATACACACACACACGCGCGCGCACCGGCCCCACGCTCTCGATGTACTCCACCACGCAGCTCCTGCAGAAGCCGTGGCCACACGCCGCCACCACCTCGTCCTCACGCGGGTCGTGGCACAGGCAGCAGCTGCCGTCGTCAGCGCACGTCGCGCCGCCGCTGCCGCGGCGCCCGCCGCCGGCCTGGGGGCTGCTGTCCTGGGCGCCGCCGCTGGGGCCTGGGGTTATGGGGTGATCGCCGCGGGATGAGAGATGGGGTGAACATTTGTGCGTGCGTGTGTGTGTGCGTGCGTGCGTGCGTGCGTGCGTGCGTGCGTGCATGCGTGCGTGCGTGTGCACGATTGAGTTGTGTGTGCCAGTCTGCAGCAACAGACAGAGGTATGCAAGCAAGGTTTGGGCGTGTTTATCGAGCACAGCACAGCTGGCGTGGTGAGGGTCGGGGCCCCGCCGCACCTGCCGTCCCGTCCTCGGCCCCAGCAGCGTCCACAGCGGCGGTGGCGACCGCCGCCGCGGCCTTGTTGCTGCCCGTGGTGGAGTGCACCACCAGGTAGGGGTGGCACACGGCCTGGTGCGCGGTTTTTAGGAGGGGGTGGGTAGTTTGTTGGTTTGTTGGTTTGTTGGTTGGTTGGTCGGTCACTCGAGGATGAGGCGAGGCGACAAGGGTTGAAGAGTTTTGGGGGGCGCCAGGGGAGGCGCCCCGGGCTGCGAGGGGGCTGCTGGGGCTTGGGGCGGCTCGCGAGGCCCCGGCTGGGCCACGCGGCTCTGCTGCGGTGCGTTGCAGGCGCGGCCCCTGGCTGAGGATCAAGCGGGGCCGGGGTGCCCCTGGAAGGCCGGCCGGCCGGCCTGCCGCGGCCGCGGCGGGAGCTGCCGCGC
>NW_014009953.1:4695-6354 GCF_000611645.1 Monoraphidium neglectum
GCGGCCGCGGCGGGAGCTGCCGCGCACCTGCCGCAGGCGGATGAGCAGGTCGAAGATGTGCGCTGCAAGGAGTGGAGTGGGGCAAGGGGCGCGTGTAGGTGACAGTCTGAGTCAGCGGCGAGTCTCGCAGCTTGGGCTGTGGCTGCCGTGAAAATGAGACGAGCTCTGTTTGCTCTGCCCCGCGTGGACCCAAGCACAACACCGACACTTGGTGCGCGAGAGGGGGGCAAGCAGCAGGGGCGTGCGGGCAAGACCTTGTTGCTCGCACCCCCAAGCCCCCAGTCCCTCTACACCCCCGCCGCCCGTCCCCCAGGTGTAGCCCACCGTAGTTGTTGAGCAGGGTGCCGGCCCCCACAAAGGCGTCAAACTGGGCGCGGCTCTGGGTGTAGAGCGCCTGGAGGGGCGGCCCGGCGGCGGTCGCGGGACCGAGGGGGGGAGGGGATGCAGGACAATGATGATATGGCGGCAAGGGCGCCAGCAGGCTGAGATGCGGCCAACCGAATGGCCCCGAATCTGGGACGGCATCAAAACCAGCGCAGCGCGGCGGGCGGCCCGGCGCCTGCCTCTCCCACCTCGCCCCCGTCCCGCGGCGCAGCATCCGCGCGGCGAGATGCGGTATGCCAGCCTAGACGGGCCCCTGGCGCGCGCTGCGCGACGCGCTCCCCTCTGCCCCCTCCCCTCTAGCTCCCACGTGCGCGCACCACCCCCACATTCCCACACACACTCACACACACACTCACACACACACACACACACAACGCAACACAGACACACACAACACACAAACATGCGAGCGCACCTCGTAAAAGTCTGCCTCCCGCTCGTCAAAGCGCTCCCGCCGCAGGACCAGGGTGCGCGGGGGCAGCGCCAGGTCGTCCGCGCACTGCACCTTGGTGCGCCGCAGCAGGATGCGCGGCAGGATCTCGCGCTTCAGGACCTGCGGGAGGCGGACAGGCGCGGAAGGCGGGGAGGCAGATGAGGGGGTCCGGGTCCGGCAGCAGGGAGATGCACCTTCTCTACAACAAGACGCCCAAGTAAAACCCTCGAATCACATGCAGATCCTAACCCACCCCCCGGAGCCGCCGGCAAACCCACCCCGGGGAGCCCGCGGGGCCGGCGTGCGTGACCCTTCTCTCCCTCCCCCGCCCCCCGGGGTCCTTCGCCCCGCCCCTCAGGCCCCCACCCACCATCATGGCGGCGCGCCCCTTTCCCTGGTATCCGTGGGTGCGGATGGGGTTGGCCACGTGGCGGTTCCACCAGCTGAGGAGGGCGGAGACAGGGGGCCCAGAGTGTGCGAATTTGTGGTTCAGGGTGGTGTTGTGAGTGCAGCGCTGTGTACTGTCGCGGCCAAAGCACGCGCGCCTCAAAGCAGCGAGGGCGGCCGCGACCCGCGGCCTGGGCGGAAGAGGCGCTAGCCGCGAAGCATCCACGTCATCCCGCGGGGGCGCCGACGCGGCAACCCAGCCCCTGCACAGGCCCTGTCCTTGCATAGACACAGGCCCCCCCAAAAAAATTGGAAAATCAACAGGCAGTGCAGCCGAGCAGGGGGCGTGTGGTGTCGCGCGCCTGTAGTGCTGGTATGGGCCGTGCTCGCAGTGATCGCAGGCCGTCTTGCTGAGGGAGAAGGCGTGGTCCAGGGTCACGCACTCACACTTGGAG
>NW_014009952.1:0-5866 GCF_000611645.1 Monoraphidium neglectum
CACCGAGCGCGTGCGGCCGCCGGCGGACCAAGGGGGAGGGCGAGGGGCCCAGCACCGGGCCCGCGGCCGCCGCGACGAGCATGCAGCGGGTAGGCCGGTGGGCGTCCCCTGCCCCCGAGCCGCCCGGCAAGGGCAGGGTGCTGCCCCTGTCCAGTCCGCCCGTCCGCCCGTCCAACTGCCACAGCAGCCGCAGCCGCAGCCGCGGCCGCGGCGGCCACCACACCGCCCGCAGCTGCAGCAGATATCACAGCCGCAGTCCCAGCTGCATCCGCACCCGCAGCCGCCGCCGCACCCCCTGTTCCCCCCCCCTCCCCCCGCGCACCTCCCGATCGCCCTTTGGCACAAAGACTGGCTTCACCAGCCGCCGCGCCCCCGGGCCCTCCTCCTCCTCAGATGACTCGTCGGTTGTGTACTCCGACTCCTGGGTCGAAACAACAAAGTTATGTGCAAAGTGTTTGTGAACAATGGCGGCTGTGAGGGGTTGCCGGCATCGCTTAAGTAATGCTGAGCGGAGGCAGGGTGCGCGAGCGCACCCAGGGTGCGCCCTGCTGAGCGCGGGGCCGCGCCGCCGCGGCAGCGGCCGAGCGTCAGAGTTTCGCGCTGCACAAGTCGGGGCACCCCCAGGTCGCACCTCCTCTTCCTCCTCCTGCTCCTCCTCCCGCCCTAAGAGTTCCTGCTCCCGCTGCTGCTGCTGCTGGGCTCTCAACCTGCGGTGAGGAGGGCGCGGCGGGGCCGCACGCGGGCGGGGGAGGGGCCGTGGCGGCCGGCGAGACGATTGCAAGAAGCCGGCGCGTGCGACCGGCGGTGTGCCGTTGATCCATGCAAGCCGCGCGCCTGAGCAGGCATGATTGCGGCGGCCTGGCAGGGGCCTCGAAGCATCGCCAGGGGGGGTGAGGCACTGCGGCGTGGCAAGGACCCCATCCCATCTTTGCATGTGGACTTCTAGGTGCTTGTACTCTTGCATACAAATGTTTGCGAGAATGCACTCGGCCACACAGCTCAAATTCAAGCGCTCGGATTGTGCGCACACACACGCGTGTTCCCACAACAAATGCTCACCGCTCCCTTATGGCCTCTCGCCGCCGCTGCACCTCATCCGCATCCTCGTCTGCCTCCCGCTCCTGACCCTCCTCGCCCTCCTCCTCATCCTCCTCCTCGTCCCCTCCCTCCCCATCCCCGCCGCTGCTAGTCTCCCTGTGCCGCCGCCGGGGAGCCGCGCCTGCCTCCTCGTCCCCGACCTCGTCCCGCTGCTGCTGCTGATCCTCATCCTCGTCGTCGGGCGTCCGCTGCCGCCGACGCACGATCTCCGGGCCCCGAACCTGCCGCTGCGCCAGCCGCGCCAGCCGCGGATCATCCCCGCGCTTCAGGATCACAGGGGCCGCGATCGCCGTGCGCTGCACCTGCACGGCGAGCGCGTCTGCGCGCGCCGCCGCAGCAGTGGATGCTGCGGCGAGCGCCTGCTGCTGGTGCTGCTGCTGCTCGGCCCATGCTGGCGCCTGGCCTGCGCGGTATCTGCGGACTGTGGTCTTCTCAACGCGTCCCTTGTCAAGTTCCTTGTCAGTGGGCCGCGCTGCGAGGGCACCCGACCGCATCGTGCCCGTGTTCTGGGCCCCCGAGCCCGCGTCACTGCGACCACTGTTGCTGCTGAGGTGTTCTTAGTCTCGACAATAACGAGCTGCTCGGGGCACTCGGCAAAAAGTTGAGATCACTGTGCGTGCTGCGTGATGTCAGAGGAGGGGCACCTATTCCATGTCGGCGCGGGTCATTGACATCAGGGCGCAGGCCATATGAGATATGTACTGCAAGGCGGGCTGCGATACCGCGTCGCACAGCTCAGTAGCGCCCCAACATCTCAGCTCAAGCGCCTCTGCGTGAGGGGGCATGCTGCGAGGCCGCCCGCTGCCGCAACAAACAGGGATTGTCTGGCCCGCAGAAGAGAATGTTGTACTGTGTACTTCACATGTATGTCTACATGTAACCTGGTTGAGCGGGCTTCGTGTCCAGTCGGCAGATGGGCGCTCGACGTGACCAGGCATCGCCGGGGCGGCCTAGGTGCTCATGCGCCCCAGCAGGGGTGTGGCACGAACTGTGGTGGCGATGGAACGTTCCGACGGCCGGCGCAGCAGGATCAGCGATGACCCACGCATGATTGGCAGCCGGGGCGCATGAGCTGCAGCCCCGCAGCAATGCACGCTCGCCAGTCGGATGGAGACGTCCGGCGGGGAGGAGTGCTGCGGCCCAGCTCGCAGTGCCCAGCGCTGCCCCGGTCACCATAGGCACGGCGAAGCCCCGAAAGGATGGTTACCAGGGACTGTGAGGGTCTCGGGGGTCTGCAAGCGGAGATCCTGGGCGCTGTGGTCGCTGTCAGCACGCCAGTGACTGCTGCCTCCTGAGAAATGTGTGAGGTTAGGGCATGACCGGGCGTTGGACGCGCGAGTCACGATCAGGCAGCTGCCTTACAATTGCAGGAGGAGTCAGCATATTTATACGCGCCTGAAGCCTGCTTTCTTCACTCGCAAACCTTCAGCATCCACGACCTTTCAAGCAATCCGCTCTACAAGTTCACTTCTTGATCCACACGAACCAAGGTCAGTGGGCTGACTCTTGCTTATACCTGCATGCATAGTGTTCCTGATCCAATGTTGGGCAGCCTCTAGCTCGCATATCGTCGGCTAGCTGGCATGTCAACGGCGAATGCCTGTGTCGGGCACGCCGTCCGCCTTGCATCTCTCGTCATTGTCCGGGACGCACTTCAAAACGTGTACTAGGGCACGCTCTTCATTTTTCGGTCGATAGCAACGCAGCAGAGAGCTGTGTATGACGTCGCGCCCTGTCACCAACTCACCAACAAACCCCTCATCCTCGCAGCTCACCTCGTCGCAATGGAGTCCATCAAGAACGCCGCCAACAAGGTGCCCTTCTGGACCTTTTCGCCTGGCAGTGCTGTGCGTGGTTTGCCTCTCAGTGCTGCACCTCTCTGCCTGCAGTGCTGTCCATACATGCATCTGCATGCTACCAACGCAGCCGTGGCACGCACGCATGCCGTTTCCCTCACCCCCGCCACGCCGCCTGTGTGTCGCACCGACCTGATCCCCAGGTCCAGGAGTCCGTGGCCGGCCTGGCCAACAAGGCGGGCGAGTCTGCCCAGCAGACCAAGGACCGCGCCGCCGAGGCCGCCCACGAGACGCAGCACCGCGCCGGCGAGACGCTGGAGCAGGTGAGTCGGCTGCCTGGTGCAAACCTGCGCCCTCCATGCATCTGCAGACCACTGGCAACTGCGCATGTTGTGAGCGGGTGGCATTGCTGTTGTGGATTACGAATCTTCCCGTCGAATAAAGAAACAAAAATGGAGTTTTCCAACCCAAGTGTCTTGCCTCCCTCCACCTGTCATCGCCAGGCCAAGCACAACGCGCAGCACACCGCTGACCGCGCCGGCAACCAGCACGAGTCCGCCACCAACAAGGCGTCCCATGCCCTTGACAACGCCAGCAACCAGGCCTCCGCTACGGTCAGTGGGTTCAGCACTTGTGGGTGGTGTGGCGTTCGACTGCCGCACCACCCACAACAGTCCAGCACAAATCACCCTCTGCAACAGCAGTTGTTGGCCACTGGCCACAACTGTGTGCTAAGTCGCGGCTAATCTCTCTTGCATTCCTGATCATGTACGTGTCGCTCACCTCCCCCCTCGCCGCAGGCTGACAAGGCTAAGCACAACGTGCAGGGCGTTATCGACAACGTGCGCAAGCAGTAGACTGCTCAACTGCCAGCGGCTGGTGGTGAAGGGGTCAGGGACAGGACATTCGGGGTGTGACGTGTGCACCCCGACGATGGTCCCCTTTGTGAACTGTTCCTCAAACCTGTTGCTTGTACATGCCTTCGCTTTAGTTGTAAGCGGCGCCTTTGGCGGCCACAAGCTTGTGTGGCGAGCTTTTGAGCTGTTGCACTCCCCAGCATGCGTCAGCGACTGTTGGTGGTGACTGATCGGAGCATGTACCATCTGTGCAATTTTACATCAGGCGTACATTACGAGTGGTGTGATGATACAGTAATGGGGTGATGTTGCAACCCTCTTTGCCTTCGTTTGCTGGCATTGTAACATGCTGGCAACGCTGAATGTGCACCATATATGTGTCGGGGTTGTCACACAGAGATGATTAGATCAGTGACAAGATGTACACCAGAACAATACAGCACCACTTCCTCATAATTTCTGCAGCCATCTCAAACAAATTTATGGGCGTGTTAACTGCCGTTGCTACTGTACAGTTTTGCAGCTCTCACCCCCATACTGCCTTTGCTACAGTTTTGCAGCACTCATGCCCTTCACACCCTGTCATGCGCAACACCTTCCGCCACGCAGCCAGCCTTGGTTAACCCGCCACCTGCCTTTCCACCTACCGCTTGGTACCAAACGCTTTTGAGCCTGAGCTCGCAGCCGCATGAGCAGTACTGAGTCATGGTCACACTGCATTGGATTATGTGGCCACAGCCCGCGCCGAGTGCCCGATGATGGGTTGTCGTGTACCCATTGCACACGACAACCCATCAAGCCTGCAAAATAGACCGCAACATTGTAGTGTACGGGTCAGTGCCGCATGCTACAGCAGTTACTGCTGAACACAACAGTGATGAGAACAGATTCTCCATTCACGACAATGGGGGGGGGATTCCCATCAAGTACATTATGAGCCATGCATGTTACTTGTCAAACACTGCGATTGAATATGCACGCATCAGCAAATGCTGCAGCAACAGCAGCAACAACCACGGCAGCAACAGGGATAGGCGACAGGGCGCTTCCGAATGCACACGACATCCTGTGCTGCCTTCCAACATCAAGCAGGCTTGGCGCGCTTTGAAGCCGCCCCAACATCGCTACTTCCTCCGCCCTGCCCCCGCTTGCCGCCCCTGCCGCCGTCCAAGTCGCCGCCCCCGCCGCCGTCCCCATCGCCGGCCTGCTCTTTCACCGCGGCCACCTCCTGCGCAGGGCTGGGGCCGGGGTTGGCGTCCGTGTTGCGGGCCTCAGCAGCAGATTCGGTCAACTCATGTTTGACCGCCGCCTCCGCCGCGTCAGCCGCCTCCCCAGCTGCCCCTGGATGCAGCCCCTGCTGCTCCTCCTGCTTGCTCTCATGCTTCACCTCTGCCTCGCCGGCACCTGCAGCCGGCCCAGACTGCCCCCACTGCTCCTGCTGCTGCTGCTGCTGCTGCTGCTGCTGCTCCTGCTGCTGCTGCTGCTGCTGCTGCTTCGCAAAAAGCCGCTCAAACGCCGCCTTGGCCGGCGACGCGCCGCCCTTGCTGCCGCCGCCACCGCCCTTGCTGCCGCCGCTGCCCTTGGCAGGCGACACGGCTGCGCTGGCCCCACGGACCGTAGCGCCGCCGCCGCCGCCGCCGCCTGCCCGGTCCCCCTTTCCCGAGACGGCAGGGGCGGCCGCCGCCGTCGCCGCCGCCGCCGCCGTCGCGGCGGCCGCACCCCCACCCTCCTCCGCCGTTGCCGCCGCCGGCGCATCCGCGCCCTCGCTGGCCCCACCGGCCGCCGTCCCAAGCGCCCCGTTCGCCGGCCCCTCCCCCTCCCTGCTTACGCCCCCCGCAGGCGCGGCCGCAGGCGCAGACAAACCCCTGCGCTCCGCAGCCGCGGCTGCTGCTGCCGATGTTGCTGGCGCGCCCTTGCCCTTGCCCTTGCCGGCCGCCCCGGCCGCCTTTGGGGAGAAGAACGAGGTGATGGCGCCCTTTGCCGCGCGGGTGTCCCTGCAGGCGTCTGGCGCCTGGTAGGACGCCTTACTCATGGCGGGGGTCACCGGGTGCCACGAGAGTGCAGGGCCGTTGTAAGGGGCAATGACCTGGTTGGTTTTTGTGGTGTGTGTGTGTG
>NW_014009951.1:0-1506 GCF_000611645.1 Monoraphidium neglectum
CAAGGTGTGCAACGCTTCGTGACCGGCCTGCGGGAGCGCCTGCAGCACCTCGTTGACGACGCCGTCAGGCCCCGGGGCCTTGCCACGCGCCAGTGTGCGCACGCATGCGTGGTAGGCCGCCACGTCCGCGACGTTTCCATGCAGCCAGCGCCGGCAACCGGGGCCCGTTTGGTCAGGGGCCAGGAGCTGGAACGCATCTGTTTGGTTGGGCGCCTCAAATGGGTATTTCCTGGGTGCCTCTGCAGGCAGGTATTTCCCATTTTTGCTGTTGCGCGGGGCAGCCACTTTTTGGGACATGAAGCCTATCACTATGCCTATTATCTCCTCAGGATTGGTTGTGTTTTTGCCAGTGGTGGGGTTGTGCAGCACCCGCAGAGCGGCCTCGGGGCGCTCTCCTGCAGTGCCCAGGACTATCTTGTTGCCCACCCGGGGGCGTTGCGCCACCAGCTTGATCATCTGGTTTCTCCTAGCTGTGGCCTCATCCCGGGACTGCTCCTTGGACATGGCCTCCATCTCCTTTTTGAGTTTTGCATTGAGGGCGATCAGCTCCTCTCGTGTCGGCTTGTCTGGCCCCTCATGACTTGTTGGGTCGGGCGGGTGGGTCGCCCCTGCGCCCCCTTTCATGGCTGCGAGCGCCGAGAGCACCTCTGCTGGCAGCACACTGCACGTACCCCGGTGGTGTTTTGCCAGCGCCTTGCGCATTTCGGCCATGCGGCGCCACTGTTTCGCTGGCCCCCGCGGCTTGAAGTGTTTGCCCCCAGGGTTGGTCATTTTTGTGGTGCAGGTGACTATGGCCAGCGCCTGTGCCTTTTGTAAAATGTCACACACCTTTGCTGACACCTGGTCAATCCATTGGTGTGCCGGTGCACCCTGGATGGTCGCCAGCCTGTGCCGTTCTCCAGGGTCCTTCTGCAGAAGGTACGCGTTGTGCGGGTCCAAGTCTTTCTCACGCGCGTTGAGGAGCTCTGCTTGCAGGTCAGCGAGCTCCGGCCCAAGCTTCTCCCTCACTGCTTGAGTCAGCCTCTGTTTGTCTTCTTGTGACATGGGCAGCTTGAGCAGCTTGGTGGGCGGGCCCCTTGGGAGCGGCGGCAGGTCCTGCAGCGGCTCCATGCCTAGAGCTGCCCATGGCAGTCTGACCTCGAGTGCGTCGTGATCAGTGCTGGCCCCTTCCATGCAGTGAGTTTGCACCTCCACCTCGCCCCGCATGTTGGCCATCTCCTCCTGTGGGACTGTTGTGAGCACATCATCAATTCTGCTGATCAAGCCCTTACCTTGTCTCCGGAATGTTTTCAGCCTGGCGTGTGTCGCATCTGGTGTGGGTAGTGCGTCGACGGGCGCCAGTCGCAGGCCCGCCACCGCGGCCCTGTGCGCGCGATCGTGGGTGTATGTGCGAGGACTCTCCTCCCCCACTGTCCTGTCGCTTGGGTACAGCGCTGCGTTCATGTCCCCAGCAACAAGCGTGTGTCGCGCGTCCCTGTCTGTTGTGTCTGCCTCCAGCTGCGCCTT
>NW_014009951.1:2351-6709 GCF_000611645.1 Monoraphidium neglectum
CCCATGTCTTTTTCAAGAGGAGCGGCGGAGCATGCATAGCTGTAGCCATGTAATAAGGGGGTGAGCAGCTTTTTGAGTATGCAGTTCTTGCAAGTCTGCTTGGTTTCTGTGAGTACAATGATGTCGGGCGGCGCATGTGCTGTCTTGGCCATGAGGTCGCGCAGGTGGCCTGAGAATGTGCCGATTCCTTGCACGTTCAGCGTCAGCACAGAGAGCTTTGTAGTGCGGTCGAGTATTTCTCTGTCCTAGCGCATGGCGGCGGCGCGGTCCAGTTCCGCCCGTTCCTTGAGCGCGCGAGCTGCCTGCCGCCGCGTACGCTGGCGTTCTCTCTTTGCTGAGTTCCTGCCACCAACAGCGGGTGCTGGGTTGGGCTCTGGGGCGGGCGCTTTGGTTGCGTGAGCCTGCTTGCGCGGCTCGCCTGTGGCGTTGCCACTACTGTCCACCTCTGCAGTCTCAGGCACCCCTGCTGTAGGGGGCACGAGTGCCGCAGCAGGTATTGCCTTGAATTTCCAGAGGTCGGTGATGCGCTTCTGCCGCGCGTCGGTTTGAATCACCACCCGTCGTTTCTGACCTGCATGTTTTGAGACCCCTTTATGGGCTGGTGCACAGTATGTGAGGGCAGACTCGCGTCGTTTTGGCCTCTTTACTGGCACATGTTGACTAGGCGCGCGTCCCACGGCCGCTGCTGCGCCCTCGTTCCCGGCTTGCGGGGCGACGGCGGTCGTCGGCATCAGTCGCCGCTGTCCTCCCTCGTGGGTCGCGGCCACCTCAATCCCGCGCGTGTCCGTGCGGTTTGTCACTTCTCTGGACGCGTCTCTGCGGCTGTGCAGTTTCGAGGCCTTGCGCTTTTCGATCTCTGCGCGGCGTGCGATGGCCGCACTCGTGGGCATGGCATTCGCCCCGGCGCTGCGGGTGGGGGCTGCGCTAACGGCTGGCCGCAGCTGGGCAAGCGGCACTGCTACAAAGTCTGCGGGGGGGCGTTCCGCCCCTCCCGCTCCTCTGCCAGGTTGTGCCCCAATTGTTTGGGCGCGGGCGGCGTCGATGGGGGCCAGTACGTTGACGCTCCAGCCCCCCGTGGTCACGCCAAACTCCCAGTCCGCATCGGTCATCTTTTTGATTTTGTTCCCGTTGACGCCGAACGGGATAGAGTCCGCTTCATACCACTGCCCCTCATCGCATTTCACGAGGGCAATCCAGTGACTGGGTGCATGAACCAGTGCACAATCACACCCGTGGTGTTCCAGCCGCCACTTCAGCTCGCGGCCTGTCATGTTGCCTGGGCCCTCCATCTCCAGTCCCAAGGGGTAGATGGATACCGGTAGCTCTGGCGGTGTGTGTTCATACAGCCACCTGTTGAGGGCTTCGGAGGTAAACCACCCCTCCCCTGTATAGTGGCCTGCTTCTTCCCCTGCAGGCCAGTGTTCACGCATATAGCGTACCATCCCCTCTCCAGGTATCGCCCGTCTGCCCAGCATCGCGTTCAACGCATGCGCCCCGCAGAAGCCTTGCTCCTGCGCCTCACAGTATGTTCCAGCTGGCGGTTGGACCCAGTGGTCGTCTTGGCCTCGCGGGGCCCGCCCCCTGCGGAGTCGCGCCAGGCCGCCGCCACGCAGCGCTCCCGGTCCGGCGGGCGTCGTCGCTGGCTGCACATCGGGTTGCGGCCGGGCAGCGGTGCTGATGGTGCACCTCGCCCCGTTTTGGGCGCCCTCCCCGCAAGTGGGCGGTGCCGGTGCGTTGTGGTGATCACCGGTGATGTGTGAGCGCGCTGCATGGGCCGGCAAGGAGGCGCCGGGGGTCATGTTGACAAGGGCCTGTTGGCATGCTTGAAGTACGTGATACGTGCTGTGGGCACGTGGGATGTGGCGGCCGAGCCACGCTGCATGATAAGATCCTTTGCGCGGCTGGCGCCAGCCCTTGCGAGCATTGGGCGTGCTGCTTGTGAGTTTGTATATTGCTGCGGACAGCGCAGGCTGCTTCCCTTGCGATAGTCGCATCGCTGTGCGCACCACGTGCAGTGCCTTAGCGCGCACTGCCTCCTGGCTCTTGTTGCGCTGGTACGAGGGCGCGAGCATGGCCAGCGGTGCGGGCACACATGGGTGGGCGGGTGCTGACCAGCGTATGGAAGCCTGGCCCCGTGCAGCTGCCTGCTGGAGCTTGCACAGTCTTTCCGTCCAAGCGCGGCGCCTTCTCAAGGCAAAGACAGCCGCCGCTGTGCCGTATGCTGCTGCAAGGGCTCCCTGGAGGAGGGGCGCGACTGCCAGCATCATTACCATTGCCGCTGCTGCCATCTCGGGCACTGCAAGGTGAGCTATGTTCGAGAGCGTCGGGGCAGCCGCCGCCCCGCAAGGGTGTGCCATCAGCAATATTATAATAGGCAGCTTCGTCTTGTTTATCTTCCACACACGCATCTTGCGGCGTCGGTTGTTGCTCCACCTTGCGGCGGCCCACAAAAGCACACCTAGAAGTGCTGCTGTCGTGGTCCAGTCGCTGTCATTGTTTGTCAACCCTGTGCGGTGTGCTCTCGGAGTGTCCCATTTATGAATTTGTCGGACAGCATCGCTGTCACTTCTAGTGGTCGCACAGCGGTCCGTTGCACGCATAGGCTCAAGCGGCAATGTTGCGGCTGGGCTGCACGCAGCGGCCGCTTGTGGCGCTCGGAGAGGATAACGCGTGGCAGTGGAGGGTACCGTTGGCGTCAGTGTGATCGGTAAATAAGTTCTGTTGCAGTCATGCTGCTGCACATCGAGTTGATGCGTTGCAGAATTGGCGATCCCCGCCGCTGGACTGCGGCACATGCACCATGGTGCGCTGCACGTCTCACCCTGGCGCGTGACCCTGGTGAAGTGGCTTGCGTGGCTTAAATCTTTTTGATAGTTGCAAGGACAAGTGTTAAGTTTATATAAGTTTGATGTTGTTTCGCGCTGCCCGGTGCTTGTTTCGCGGTCGCGCTGGATGCCGGGGTAGTCATACTGGGCGCTTGGCAGTGATAAACTACCAGGACGCAGTGCATCTTCGCGCAGCAATGTAGTTTTGCCCGAATCGTGCGTCGGGTAGAGGTTGGCACCGCTGCAGCAGTGGCGCTTCACTGCAACGCGTGCGCACGCTTGAGCGAGGGCCCCATTCTCTTTCCCTCTTGCACCCGTGCCTGCGAGGTCTGGGTGAGTTTTCCGAGGCCCGGCAGCTTGCAACATGCCGTCATCTGACGAGAGGTCGTCAGCCCCGAGCCCTTGCTGCCCTTTGTTGCGGTTGGTTGCGCATGACATCGCTGTTCCGCATTCAGTTGGGGACGCGGTGTGCGCAGGGGGCATACACGTGAAATCCTGGCAGGCTCTGGGCATGGACTGCTCGGTTTTGCATTGCGCTGTGGTTTCTAGCGCGTGCTCGGTGTCGTATGGGGCAGCGGTATTGCAGATATGGAGGGGGTTGATAGTGTCGCTGCGTCCACCTCCGTACGAGCTCGCGTTGCGGCGCATCTGAATGTAGGTTGGTATTGGCTTGTGTCCTGCAAGGGTTCTGTTCGCGGTGGTGTGACGTGTTATGCTGCGTGTAGGCGTTGTGTGCTCAGTGCAATCAGTGCATGCGCGCGCGTCCGCTGCTGCAACCGCTTCAGGCGCAGCGACTGCACCTGCTCCGCCCACAACGCCAGCGCCAAGGTCAGGCAGCACAGTGCCAATACTTATAATTGCGTCACACTCAGTGATGGTGGGCGTAGTCTCATATCGCGCCCAGGTCGTCGAATAATTTGAACGATTTGAATCGGCCGCGCTCTTGCGCTCGCTTCTTGCTAATGCTTGCCCATAGGGCGACGGCAAAGCGATCCTGGCCGCGGCTACCGGGGGGATAGGGGATTCGGGCCTGGCGGCCCCCACCAATCTACCCCGCCCGGCTCCGCTGACCAGGGGCCGGCCCAGCAGCACAAGGATGCATAGCGCGAGAATTTCTGCCTTATACACCGCAGGGCTGGCGAAGGCCCCGTCGGCAGGTCGGCCAGACGATCTGGCGCGCTGTGTGCTTGGTCACTTCATTGCTCGCTTGCTTATTGCTCAGGTGGTCCTCCCGGGTGCGCTCTTGGACCGCTGCCGGGTGCGTGCCGTCGTCGGCCGGCGCCCCCCACAGTGGCGGGCGAACCGCCTCCGCAGGTGAGTACCTGTCCCCAAGCTGCTGCATGGCTGCACGCTGCTTCAATCGCAGTGTCGCTTTCTTGACGATGAAATGGGTGAGTGGGGCTGAGCCGTGGCCCCACAAGGAGACGTCGAAGCGCGTGAGGGCCCAAGGGCCGACGAGGTAAACATCCTCACGAGGCGCCTCGGCGTCCGGCTCGGGATCCCACGGCCGCAACTTCGGCAAAAGGCCCTGGG
>NW_014009950.1:0-1861 GCF_000611645.1 Monoraphidium neglectum
GTGTAGACCAGCACCCGTCAAAGGCGTTCGTTTCGAGTACAGGGTGTCCTGCAAGTGCTTTGTTCTGCGGCGCCCCGCCGCCACCTCAAGTCATGCATTTTCCATGCGCTCCGCTTGCGCAAGACGCCCCAACGCGGCGGCCGCCCCGCCCTGCCCCCTGTCGGGGCGCTTCCCCCAGGCTCCGACGGACGTGTCCAGCTCCCGCCCTTCTGACCTTACCAAAAGCACACTCTCAAACCCTTCCCCGCTGCCTTCCATCCGGCCCCCCCGGCTTCAAAGCAAACGTCCACCAAACTAATTTAGCAGTCAAGCAAAACCCCAATTGCTAACTATTGCATCTGATCCTTTCGATTCTCTCCACCCCAGGGACTCTGATGAGCGGGCCTGCGCCTACATCGCCGGCCAGGCCCCCTGCCGCTGGGGCCCCCTCGGCAGCCGCGACCCCCTCCCGCCGCTCGCCGGCCCCATCGTGCCGCCGCCGGCGCTGCCGCCGCGCGCGGCGGCGGCGGACGTGGCGGCGGCGCGGGAGCGGCGGCGGCGGCACCCGCTGTACGCCTCCATCAGCCTCGAGCTCCTCAAAGAGGTGCGGCCCCTGGCTCTTGTTGCTGCCCCCTGTAAACTCTTCCTTGACTTGGGGCGAGCTTGCTGGCTCGCAAGTTCTTACAAGGGGTGTTTGATCGATTGCTTTGTTGATCGGTCGGGACCCGGACCCCTCGCTGTGCCCTTGAAGGCCCCGCAGCCTGACCCCTGAACCCTGCCCCTCAACACCCCCCTTCCCAGGTCATTAACAGCCGGCTGTTCACCACTGTGCGCGACTCCCTGGGCCTCACCTACGATGTGTCCTTCGAGGTCATGATGTTTGACCGCGTGCGCACAGGTGGACGGCCTGACCGCGGTTGACCGCGTTTGACCGCGTTTGACCGCGCGCCCTTGCGGGCGCAACGCACGACGGCTCATGGCGACCTGCAGCGTGATCTCTCTCTGCATCAGCTCAGTGCACACCCTCCCCCCCCCCCACACCCCCCACACACACACATATGCACATCCCCTCACCCTCATCCTATCCCTCCGCTCCCCCCATGACCACCCCTCTCCCCCCCAAAACCCACCCAGGCTGGTTCAGCGTCAACGTGACGTCATACCCGGACAAGATACACGACGCCCTGGCCGCCAGCCTGGCCGTGCTGCGGGAGCTGCGGGCCTCGCCCGTCACCGCGCGGGAGCTCATGCGCGCCAAGCGCACGCTCATCACGCGGTGCGCGGCTGCCTGTTTGTGTGTGTGTGTGTGTCGAGTGTTGGGCGATCGTACGTGCGCGTGCGTTGTGTCTGTGCTCTTCACATCGCATTTGGACTTGGTGCGACAAGCTAGGTGCTGCAGGTGCCCAGTTTGTATGTGACGTTCAACAACGTTTTTGAGACCCTCTCTCAATCCGCGCACAGCCCTTCCCCCTTCACCTCGCCACGATTGTCGACTCCCCCTTGTCAGCCCACCGTCACCCGTTCATCACCCTGCTGTCACCTCGTTCTTCCACAATTGTCACTTCATACACTCCCCTTTGTCACCCCACTGTCACCCCGTCGTCACCCATCATCAGGCACGAGTCTGACCTGAAGGACAATGTGTACTGGCTGGGCCTGCTCACACACCTGCAGGTGAGGGAACGCGTTGGGGGTGTGCATGCGTGCGGTCGTGC
The DNA here is from genome assembly GCF_000611645.1 of Monoraphidium neglectum. Taxonomy (NCBI): domain Eukaryota; kingdom Viridiplantae; phylum Chlorophyta; class Chlorophyceae; order Sphaeropleales; family Selenastraceae; genus Monoraphidium; species Monoraphidium neglectum. The sequence goes on from NW_014009950.1 coordinate 1,695, forward strand.
ATGCGCAATTGTGCTTGTATGTCGGTGTGTTTGTGGTAGCGCCCGCATCACGTGCGTGTTGATCAATCGGCGGCAATCACCTATCCTGCTGCGCGCCGCCCACGGCCCTCCGCCTGCGCCGCGCACCGGCAGCCCCTGTTTCGCCTGCCCGCCTCGACCCATGTCCC
>NW_014009950.1:2778-6779 GCF_000611645.1 Monoraphidium neglectum
CACCTGCCCACCCCCCGCCCCCGCAACACAAACAAGCACATACAAGCACACACAAACACACACACACACACACACACACGCACTCACACACACACCTACACACACACACCCAGTCCCCCGGCGTGCCCTACAAGCGCGTGGAGTGCCTGCGTGACCTGCGGGCCATGTACGAGGCCGCCACAGTGGACGACATCTACGAGGCATACGACTGCCTCGCCATTGGAGAGGACGAGGTTAGCACGCTCGCATGATCTGACCTCGTGACTTTGTGATCTGGATCTGGCCGCGTGACGGCGCGATCTTGGGCTTCTCCGAAGCCGCTCCCCTGCCTGCGGCTCGAGGGTCGGGGGCCGCGACGCGGGGGAGTTTCGCGACTTCAGTCTGGTCTGTTGGCACGGCGAATCTGGTGGATAGCCGAGGTGGCAAAGATGCGGTTTTTTGGCGGCTGTCTGATGCTGAGCGGCGTGCGCCCACCGCTCATCGCCGCCTTGTCTCGCAGGTGTTCTCGTGCGTCGGCACCAGCGGCAAGGCGCCCCCGCCCGCGCCAGACACCGCGCGCCTCGCGGCGATCTACGGCCCGGGCCCCGCGCAGCAGGCGGTGCCGCAGGGGCCGCTGCCGGCTGATGTGGCGGCGGCGGTTGCGGCCGGGCTCAGCAAGCTCTTTGGCGGCCAGCAGGCGGCCGCGGCAGCCGCCGCGGCGGCGGCGCCCGCGGCGGCGCAGCAGCAGGGCGGCGGCGGCGGCGCGGCGAACGGGGCCGCGGCGGCGAACGGGGCGGCGGCTTCGGCGGCGGCGGCGGCGATCGGGCAGCAGCAGGCGGGCGGGCAGCCGTTGGCGGTGCTGACGGCGATGCTGGCGGCGGCGCAGAGCGCGAAAAACCTCAAGGCTTTCCAGAGCCAAGAGGGCGCAGCGGCGGCGGCGGCGCAGCAGCAGCAGCAGCAGCAGCAGCAGCAGCAGCAGGACCGGCCTGAGGCGTGATCTGGCGTGACCTGGCAGCAGCTGCCCGGCATGTTGTTCCGTGCGCCCCCGACCGGCCCGTGCCCCAGCACGCATGGCTGCTTCCGCGCAGCTTGCGGCCGCCGAGCGCTGGCGCGGGGCCTTTCGCCTGTTCCGGCGGCATTAGAGGGTGCGGTGCTGTGTGGTTCGTCATACCGTATTTCTTCCACCAAACGATTCTCCGCCCGCAACTCCATATCTCGGTTCCCACATTTTGGCAGCAGCCCCCCCGCACCACATGCGGGCCCCTGCAGCGCCGGCCGCCCCGCGGCTGGGGCCGCCACCGCCGCTGCTGCAGCGGCCGCGGGGCTCGATGCGCTGCACCGCCGCATGTGCGCAGCGCGCCGTGCAGCTGGGTCCCGGACCGGCTCCTGAGTCGTTGCCCAGATTTGTTGTCGCGTGCTGCGCTTTGTGTGGTGCTGGGCTGCTGCGCCCTCTTGTCGTCCCTTCTGAGTCCCCGCCGCGTGGCTGGGCCACCCGCATGGCTGGGCCACCCGCACGCGCCACATTTTCTCCGTGCGGCGTCGTAGCTGCACCATCATCATCAGTTTTGCAACGAGCAGCAGCGCCAGCTGCGCAGGCGGGCGGGCAGACAGGGGCGGGCCCGCAGGGCGCGTGCCGGCCGCCCGTGGTTGTCGCTCTACGCCGCCATGCGCCAAGCCACGCGTCTTTCAATCGGGCTTCTGTAGAGAAGGGGCGCGCGCCCCTTTCCGCGCCCAGGGGCCTTGCGGCTGACCCACGTACCCCACTGTTTAGGGGCCGCGGTGCTTTACTCCTGAGGGTGCCATTCGGTAAAATGTTGTCATGCAATACAGTCCACGTTAACGCTGACAGCATGCGGGCCGCCGCGCTGACAGCAAAACAGGCAAGCCGTGGCAGTCCCAAAGCTGGGGAGGGGGGGAATGCCGCTTAGAGCAGCCGGGTGGTTGAGCGTGACAGGATTTGGTCAGCAGTGACAGCTGAAAAGGGAGTGCCTGCACCAGGGCAGGTGATGCGTCGCGCCCCCCACACCTTATAGGGGTGCCCAAGGTGGCACCGCGCATTGCAGCGGCATGCTCGCGGCCCGCGGCGGTCCGGCAGGGTGAGGCGCCCGCGTGCTCGGGCGGCCCTGGTGCTGCAGCTGCTGCACCGGGGCCCCCGGGATCTGGGGAAGTGGGTTCGTTGACCTGGCCAGCCGTCTCACTCGGCCCTCCTCAGGGGACATTGTGGTGCTTGTTGCGCACGAAGGCGGCCCTGCTGGCCAGGGGCTTTTTGCAGGGGCTGTTTGCTGGCAACTGTAAGTAGTGCTGCAGCAAATGCTCGTCGGGCGACGGCGGGCCTGGGCAGCAACGGTACCTGATGGGGAACGAGGTTGCAGCACAGGCCGCTGGCAGAAAGCGGTGCCCGGCGGCTGTGGGCACGAGGAAGGGTCGGCGAAAAGGCAACCGACAGTAGAAACGACACGCGTGGGGTTCGAGGGGATAGCATGCAGGGCAAAGGCAGCAAGCTCACAGGAAGGGCAGCAGGTTCGATAAACAAGGCACGAACGTGCAGAGTTTTTTGACTGACAACCAGCTTTTGTGCAGGTCATGCGAAAACTTTCGTCAACAAATTACTGTATTTGATCAGGGTGTTGTTTAATTGGTGATGATAAAGCTCCGCCTGCAGCCACGGAAACACCCATGGCCTACCTACTGCGTACCCGTGCTGGTGCCATGATGCTGCTAGAATCCCCCAGCCTTGCTGTTCCAGCCGTACTGGGGCGACGATGCAGCCACAATACAGTGCATGGGCTCCCGCGGCCTGCACGATTCTGCTGTTGTGACTTTGCACACACCCCACCACACCGACAGCAGTCCAGCGGCACACCAGCTCTCATCTCAGCAACGTCGAGGCTGTGCAAAAGGGCTAGGTCCTCTTTGCTGCGCACCACCCTTCCTGCCGCCGTTGTTCCCAGCCTTGCACAGCATAACGCATTGCACATGCTACGGAGCGAGCAGCTGCTCAACGTCACCCAGGACGACGCCGAGAGCCCATCATGTCGGCTTGCACGTCGTCGCGTCCTTTCGCCGTCGGTTTTGATGCTGTAAGTGCGGCACAATTGCCCTGTTTCTGATCGCCACACGGCCTGAGGTCACTCGAGTGCATTGCGGCGGTGCAAGATCGGGCAGCCTTCGCTCCTCTCTGACAGCTGAGCATTAAGGAAAGTCGGTATGGCGCCCAAGAAGAAGGAAGAGGTGAAGGAGCGCCCCATCCTGGGCCGCTTCAAGACGAACCTGAAGGTGCGAGAGAGGCTTCAATGCGGCGCAATAAACTTGAGATAGTACGCTGTGCATGCTACATGCCTTTGCAGTGGCTAGGATTTGCGACGGAACCAGGGCGCAGCATGGCAGCGCTCGACTGCCCAAGCGATGCATTGCTGCATGCATTCTTTTGCTGCATCAATCAGCATGTGTACTCGACAGAGAACGCTTCTAAGCACTTGTGATGGTGGTTGCAGCGCCGACAGCGCTTTTCGGCTGCGCATGCTGCGTCCAGCCATGGGCGGCTGCACAGGCGGCTCTTGGGCGTTCATGCCTCCTCTTCGCCGCCGGCACTTTGACCGCAGATGGGCATCGTGGGCATGCCCAACGTGGGCAAGTCCACGCTTTTCAATACCCTCAGCAAGATGGGGATCCCCGCCGAGAATTTCCCGTTCTGCACCATCGACCCCAACAACGTGAGCATTGTCAGAATGACGTCACATTCCCATGACATGCCCTTTGAGCGGGCGTTGGTGCAGCTGGGGCTCCATCGGTGCAGCCACGGCTAGGACGTTGGAAGGGCACTAGATGCGTGGCAGCGGGACGGCAGCTGCCCGTCCGGGCGCCGGCGGGAATGCGTGCGCCGCCGCGGGACCCGCATTGGGCGCCGCCTCCGCAGTGGCGACGCCAGCCATTAGGGCAGGGGGATGCGGCAATGAGCAGGGGCGGGGGCTGCGCGCAGCCCGCCATGGCGGGCGGCTGGCGGCAGCCTGGCGCGACAAAGC